>NW_015395034.1:8668-11026 GCF_001527695.2 Protobothrops mucrosquamatus | reverse complement strand
ACCAAGTGGGAATTTGCAGTAAAACTTTTCCCACAATCAGGACACACATATAATTTCTTTCCTGTCTGTGTCCTGTGGTGTATCAGCAGGTGGGAATTCTGATCAAAACTTTTACTACAACCAGGGTATTCAAAAGGTTTCTCTCCTATGTGAGTCCTCTGGTGTTTCACCAGGCTGGAATTGTGACTGAAACTTTCCCGACAATCAGCACATTCAAAGGGTCTCTCTCCTGCGTGAGTCTTCTGGTGTATCACCAGGTGAGAATTTGCCATAAAACTTTTCCCACAATCAGGACAGTCATACATTTCCTCCCTGGTGTGACTCCTCTGATGTATCACCAAGTTGTCATTTTCGCTAAAGCATTTACCACATTGGGAGCACTTGTAGGGCAACTCTCCTGTCTGGGTCCTTCCAGAATCCACAACGGAGCTGTTCTGAAGAAAGATTTTGCCGTATTCAGATAATTTGTATGGCTTTTCTCCAGTGTGGATCCTGTTGTCCACAATCAGCTGTGATTTGGAATCTGTTCTTTTCCCACAGTAGATAGGTCTGTGGAACTTTTTTACCACTGATATTCTTGAAGAGGTCAAAGATATCTGTGATTCTTGTTGGGTGGAGCTTTGATTCAAGCTATTGTTTTGTTCCTCACAGGGTGAAGCCTCCATTATTGTCTGCCCTATGTGATCTTTTTCTCCCCACTGACTTCCAGATATTTGCCTGTTCTGAATACTCTACTTATTTCAGCTTGAAATTTCTCTCGATTTTCTCTCTTTTGTCTATCACCTCCTGGGGAAGGAGAAAAATTGTGGTTTTTTTCTGATGGAAATGGAAACTATCTTGATTTCTGGATTGATTTGCTTTCCTTCTCAAAGTTGTTTGTTGTTCTCAGTTGTCCGGAGCACTCTTATTGGCACCCTCTTTGCCTGTAAGATACAAATAAAAATGTAACTTTAATTGTTTATAAAATACTTGCAGAATGTATGAAAAAATAAAAGTACATATTACAAGTAAATAGCAAACATGCCACAATGCCAAAATAACTTCTAACATTAATTATGATTGATTTGACCTATTGATGATCACCGAGATCCAAGTTCAAATATCCCTTCAATCATGAAATACACTTACTGACTTATTGATCAATCACAAATTCTTGGCACTGTAATTACTGGGTAGAACCTCTGTAATTAAGATCAATGTTTTACCAGAGATGATTTTTTTCTGTTTCAGACTTTACCAAAACTTTTAACAGATACTCCATTTAAACAATCTATATAAATAAAAATGTAAATGTTCATTTGTTCAAAATCTTAAATCTCCGAAAGTTCTTCACCGATTGTTTTGAAATTTTGACACAACATTGCATTCGAATACACGCGTGTTTTTATATACCTACTATTATATAGATGTCACACCTGTGACAGGTAAAACATGCTTTTTTGAAAAACAGCGCCATCTGTTGGACGTAAAAGCAAACCAGACAATCTCTATATCTGCACAGACAATGGAACAACAAAAAATATTGTATACCCACAAGCATTGTGAAATTAAACATATTACAAATGTGCACTTTCTCTTTTCGTTCTTTTCCATTTAACCAGACTGAGCCACAGCAACACGTGGCCGGGTACAGCTAGTGGCAAATAAACATCTGTAAGTTTATATGGCAAGGGAAAAAAAGCCAAGAATTAAATATAAATTATTGCAAGATGCTAAGGAAAGAGGAAGGTCAGGCTTACCAGATTTGAAATTGTATTTTGATGCTTGTTATTTTGTCTGGCAAAAAGAATGGCCGACTCTCCAAAATAAGAGGTTACTTGAACTCGAGGGCCATGAATTAAGATTTGGATGGCATGGCTACTTATGGTTTGGTATGGTTAAAGCAAATGTTGGTTTTAATAATCACCTTCTTAGACATGCAGTCCTAAGAGTTTGGAATAAATATAAGTAATGTTCTCTGCAAACATGCCTTTTTGGGTGTCTCCCCCTCGGGAAGTTCTTTTTTAAAAAAAGAAATGATGGTGAGGTCCAACTGGTAGACTAATGGTCAAATAATATCTTTCAATTATCCTCAAGTATACAGAGCAATTGGACTCAGAGGGAGTCAAACTATTCTCCAAAGCGCCTGAAGGCAGGACAAGCAATGGATGGAAACTAATCAAGGAGAGAAGCAACCTAGAACTAAGGAGAAACTTCCTGACAGTTAGAACAATTAACCAGTGGAACAACCTGCCTCCAGAAGTGGTGAATGCTCCAACACTGGAAGTTTTTAAGAAGAAACTGGACAGCCATTTGTCCGAAATGGTATAGGGTTTCCTGCCTGAGCAGGGGGTTGGACTAGATGACCTCCAAGGTCCC
>NW_015395034.1:0-6821 GCF_001527695.2 Protobothrops mucrosquamatus | reverse complement strand
AACCTTTTGTTTATTCGCTTTCGGGTCTGCTAACCATCACAATGTAACCATTGGCCTTTTATCCTATGCCCCTCTGAACGTCTCCTCCTTACCGGCCAGCTAGGAAAAGGGGGGTGAAAAGATACAGCCTCTGGAATCTGGTTTATTTATCCGTCATCAAAATAAGGTGTGAGGAGCTGTTGAACGAGATCGTGCACAATGGAGCCAGATTGATGTTCTCTTTCCTGGATTTAACATCTAGAAATCTGCCGGTCTGAATCGCCCAGAAGAACTGCGGGGTGGGGATTGCTTAGGGACACATTAAAACATCGATTTGTAAGGAAATCCCTCAGATCCTGTCTATCATGCCTGCTATCAATTTCTCTTAATAAAAGTTCCTGTTGGAAGAGACCGTGTCCAAGAGTTCTGCTTTGTTAAGATGTGGATTGAAGTGGTTCCTTACAGGCTTCCTCGATGTGTTTTATTTCTTTTTCTTTTCCTTCTTTGTTGGTAAGCAGGCCTATAGCTCTGTGGTGAAGGGTTCTGATAACACATCAAGGAAGCCCTCAGATCTGACCTCATCTATCTCCCATCTACAACGCAGTCCTTTTAACAGTTCCAAGAAGGCTCCACACCCATTTGCACTGCTCAAGTCACCCTGAAGGCACACATAAGCCTCCAGGCAGCTTTAACAACTTGCTAAAAGAATGCAAATGAACAGCTGTCTGCAAGGAGTATAAATCTTTCCATTGCCCACCATCCAGTCAGAGCTGAAGAAGCTTCTTGGATGAGAAGTGAAACGTCTTCAAAGAAAAACAAAGAAAGTCCAGTTGCCTGGTGAAAAAGCACCTAAGGGTCAGAATGAAGTAAGACTTGCAACAAATGTCAAAAACAATTTTAAAAAAGCTTCTTTCAATACAGAAAAAAAACAAAAAAGAAAGTCAAAGAAACAACCGGTCCATTAATAGGAGATGATGGCAAGAAAATAATGGGCAGCAGAGAGAAGGCAGAACTGCTTTATTCATGGTTTGCATCTGTCTTCACTTAAAAAAGAAAATACAACCAACTTATCAAAAACAAAACCGCAAAAGACAGGCTAATAATTGCAAATTAAAATAAGCAAAAATAAGGTAAGGGAACCCTTGTCAGTTCTAGACATGATTCAAATGTCCAGGTCCTGACGGATTACATCCCACAGGACTGAAGGAACTGGCAGACATGATCTGAGAAACTTTGAACCACATCTTTCAGAGTTCTTGGAGCACTGGGAAACTACCGAAGAACTGGAAAAAAGCTGTTTAGATGTTTAAAAAAAAGGGAAAAAAAGACACTGCTAGAGCAGGGGTAGGCAACCTCGGCTCTTTTATGACTCATGGACTTCAACTCCCAGAATTCCTGAGCCAGCCATGCTGAGGGGAAAGGGAGAGGTTTCCAAGCTGAGCCAGGCTGGCTCAGGAATTCTGGGAGTTGAAGTCCTTGAGTCATAAAAGAGCCGAGGTTGCCTACCCTTGTGCTAGAGAGAAGTTCCCTGAAATGGGGTCCAGCACAAGTCCGAAAGCTTAGAAGACAAAACCTCTGGTCTCGATGACCGACCCAGATGGGTTCCTGGAAAGAAAGAAAAAAAAGATCCAGAAAACTACAGACCAATAAGCCTGACATCATTACCAGGGAAGATCTTGGAAAACAATAATCGAGCAACGAGTCAGCAAACACCTAGAAACAACTGAGTTATAGCCAGAAGCCAACATAGGTTTAATCCAGTGGTTCTCAACCTTTTTAATGCCGCGACCCCAACCGGTCGTAAGTCGAGGACTAAACCGGTCGTAAGTCGAGGACTACCCAACCAGTCATAAGTCGAGGACTTTTCCTGCCCGGGAACGCCGCGCATGCGTGGTTCCGCCCCCTGCGCCGGCCAAGGCGTAGCTGGCAAGCAGCAGAAACGGAGCAGTCCGACCACCAGCTGGCCCAGCCCAAGGGAGGTAAGGCACCCGCCGGAAAAGGGGAAAAAAATGGCGGACAAAAAAAAATGGCGGACAAAAAAAATGGCGGACAGCCTTGCTTGGCGACCCCCGTGAAATGGTCGATCGACCCCAAATGGGGTCCCGACCCACAGGTTGAGAACCACTGGTTTAATCAAAAACAGATCGTGCCAAAGAAATCTTATCTCATTCTTTGAGAAAATGACCGTATCAGTGGATCAGCAAAATGCTGTAGACATAATATACTTAGATTTCAGTAAGGCATTCGAGAAAGCAGAGCTCAAGCTACTTCTTGGTAAGCTAGAAAAATGCAGGATAGATGGCATCACCACCAGATGGACTTGCAACCGGTTGGCAAACTGTCGTTAGTCAGCATATAGTTCTCAACAGAACTACATCCGTATGGAAGGAAGTAAGTAGTGGAATACCCAAAGGTTTCACTTTAGGCCATTTGGTATGCTTCAATATCTTTATAAACAATATAGATGAGGGAATAGAAGGGGAACTTATCAAATTTGCCGATGACACTAAGCTGGTAGAAATAACCAACACCACAGAGGTTAGGCTCGAAATCCAAAAGGATTTTGACAGACTTGAACACTAGGCCCTGAGATCCAACAAAATGAAATTTAATGGAGATAAAAGCAAGGTTCTACACTTCAGCAAGAAAAACAATTTTTACAGGTATAGACCAGGTGAAACATGGCTCAGTGCCTATAACTCTTGAGAGGGATCTTGGAATCCGAGTGGACAATCATTTAAATATGAGCCAACAGTGTGCGGTAGCCAATGCTAGGCTGCATTAATGCTAGGCTGCATTAATAGAAGGATAGAATCACGATCACATTAAGTATTAGTACTGCTTTATAAAGCCTTAGTATTGCCCAATTGGAATGCTGCATTCAGTTTGGGTCTCCACGATATGAAAAAAAAGATGTTGAGACTCTGGAAAAAGTACAGAGAAGCGCAACAAAGATGATTAGGGAGCTTGAGGGTAAAACATATGAAGAATGATTGCTGGAATTGGGTATGTCTAGTTTAGTGAAAAGAAGGACTAGGAAGATATTATAGCAGTGTTCCAGTATTTCAGGGGCTGCCACAAAGATGAGGGTGGTGAACTATTTTCCAAAGCACCAGAAGGCAGGAAGAAATGGTTGGAAACTAATCAAGGAAAGAAGCAACCTGGAATTAAAGAGAAACTTCCTAACAGTAACTATGGAGATTCTCAGTCATCCAGCTCATGGTTGTCCCAAAGGTGCTTTTTCATGAGGCAACTGGACTTTCTTGTTTTTCTTTGGAGACATTCTTCAGAGCTGAAGAAGCAAAACGTCTTCAAAGAAAAACAAGAAAGTCCAGTTGCCTCGCAGAAAAGCACCTTCCTAACAGTGAGAATTAACAATTAACCAGTAGAACGGCTTGCCTTCAGATGTTACTGGTGCTCTATCACTGGAGGCTTTTAGGAAGAGACTGGACAGCCACTTGTCTGAAATGGTATAGGGTTTCCTGCCTGAGCAGGGGGTTGGACTAGATGACCTCCAAGGTCCCAATTCTATTATTCTGTGCTATATTATCATTTATGGTGGACAAAGCAAAGAAATATTGGAGTAAGATTCACATCTTTTTTCTTCTTCTTCTTCTGGTTAACAAAACAAAGGTTTATTGGAGAATAACATAAAAAGAATAAAAGAAAAGAGAAGAGAAGAGAAGCGTTTGCAAACGGGCCTCCTGGATCCTTCCCTATAGATTGGATTTCCAGGAGCACCCTGGCCTGGTTTCAAACTCTGCATCTTATAGCTCAGTGATGGCGAACCTTTTAGAGACTGAGTGCCCAAACTGCAACCCAAAACCCATTTATGCATCGTCGGGTGCCGGGTGAGTGTGGCCATTAGGTGGGTGTGGCCCATTGGGTGGGCGTGGCTGCAGTGGTAACGGAAGACTGGGTGGAACTAAAAAGTTCAATCAATTCCAACATTGCAAGATCTTTTTTTTCCCCGCAAGAAGTTGGAATTGACTGATTGAACCTTTTTTTTTTTTTTTGCACACAGTGGTGGAGGCCTAAAACAAAAAGGTTTTATAAAACCCAGCTGAATGCCTAGGACTGGGGCGACGGTGCACGTGCCCACAGAGAGCGCTCTGAGTGCCGCCTCTGGCACCCGTGCCATAGGTTCGCCACCACTGTTATAGCTCTACAATGCATGCCACATCTAAGAAACTCTTTCATCTTTATAATGTCCTTTGAAGTTGTACTGACCTCTTCCACCCATCTGCTGTTATCTTGTTTATTTGTAATTTTCACCTAAGGTCAAAATCCCCCTCTTTGATAGTAGGATTTCTACTCAAAGTGTAAGTTCCTGTGTCCGGAGGATTTTTAGGCAGTAAACATTGAACAAACTTTCTCACACATTTGGCAGTGCATTGCTACATTTGCGTCACAGTGTTACATTTGTAGACAAAGCAAAGAAATATTGGAGTAGGATTCACATCTTAATACAGAAGGTTCTTAAAGTGAATATAAAGATAAAACCAGAGAGATTTCTTCTAGGCTTAATGGATAAAGAAAAAAAAATGGAACTTTGAGTTATATATATATATGTTGATGGCAGTAAGAATAATTTATGCACAAAAATGGAAGGATACTTTGATTTCCACAATAAATGGCTGCAAAAGTTGATGGAGTTAGCAGAGATGGATAAACCATTGCCTCAATTAAAGAAAAGAACACAATTAATTTTGATTCTATGTGGAAACTGCTTTTGGATTTTGTGCTTGAGGTAGATTTTAGGCTTTTTTGATTAGATACGTTTGTTGTTATAGAAATGGCTAATATACATCATTATATAAAACTAAAAAGTTGAGGTTTTATGTTAGTACCCTATCCTACTGCATTAAAAGGAGTCAGAAGTCAATACTTTTATTTTCCCCTTTACCCTACACTTTTCTCTCTTCCCCCTTTCTTCCCTTATTTTACAATTATTTTCATTTTTCTTTACACTTTTGTATTTTATAGGTTGATAAAGTAATAAATTATGTGTGGAAAAAATTATTAGCACTGCAAAAGCTTCTTATGAAATATATCAGGTGCTGGAGATAGATTTTAGAATTGTAGATATATGCATATAGACAGAAATACAAATATACACACACCTACAAATGTATATATGTGGGAAATCCATGTGTTTTCAGCCTGAAAAGTGTCCCAATACAATTACAGTCACAGCTTCTGAGGTAATTCTAGAGATGGGGGGTGGGTGGGCTTTATCTGATGAAATGATGCCTAAAGCCTCTGCAAGATTTGAAGCACCCATTTTGCCCATGGAAGTCCTCAGCTCCAAGTAAGGGCAGAAAATGCCACTGTGGTGACACCCGATTCCAATAATCCTCACTTAGTGACTGCATTTGGGACTGGCATCGGTGTCACTAAGCAGCTCGATCATTAAGCATGATGTCAGAGGCAGTGCCAATTTACATCTGTTCCTCTGCATTTGTTAAGCAAATCACCATGGCTTGTTAAAGGCAATTTCACATGACCGTGGCTTGCAACTTCTTGCCAACATCCCCACTGATTTTGCTTGTGAGTAGCGAGCTGGGAAGATCACAAATGGGGATGATGAGTGGTGGGATGCTGCAACCATCACATATGTGCACCAGTGGGAAGTACCCAAATTGGGGCAACTTCTTTTCCTGCACCTTCATAACTACAGGAAGCGCTGAAGTATAGACACTGATGGTCACAAATTTCTGGACGTTGTTATTTTGAGACTCATGAAACACACGGTAAGTGAGGACTACCTACACAACTGAACATCCCAAAAGGTCAATAGCTATATTTTTTTTAGAAAGTGCTGAATTTTTTTTAAACAAGTTTTATTAATTTTCCAGTTTTACATCCAGGTGTTTAGGAAGCAGCGTGGTGATTGGGCAATCAATTGTCCAATAACAAGCTCTTTCATACATGTCTCAGGTTACATCATCAAAGATTCCCTCTCTATTTCCCTTGATTATTATATCACACTCAAATTAATACATTTCTAATTATAGCTCGATCAATTAAAACATTTATCAATATATTTCAACTTATACATATCTATGTCCTGTTTTTAATTTTTACCCAATTTCAATAACAGTATTCCAATTTAGCCTTTAGTATCCATAATATTCAGATTTCGGGTAACCCAAATTTCCCTTATTTCATTACAAAATAGTTGTCATATCTAAAATACACATATTGTTTACTTAAATACATTCTTACGTTATTTCACAAATATGTTCTATTTCTCATCCTAGTACCTCATCACTTACTAATAAAATATCCTTTATTGTCTCAATCCAACTTCCATATTATAATTCAAAACTATATTCTAATAGCTAATTTTCATTTCCCTTATAAATCTAAGTCCTAAATATTAAATCAATTAATATCTTTTAGAATCTCCTTGGCCCATTAAGTAAGATTTTAGGCTCTTCTGTTATAAGTCAAAAAGAAAAAATCCCATTTTTTTAAAGTCTAACTCTAGCTTTCTTTTTGTGCTGGGTTAAGCATAATTGAACTAGTTAATACACAGATGGGGCACCAATAGGAAATATCAAGCTTGGTAGCTAGACATGAAAGTAAAAAAACCAAAAATCCCAGATGAGACCAGTGGCATATCAGTCCATTATTATTGCCCCCCCCCCAAAAAAAAACAGCAGGTCCCTAACAGAACAACAGAGTTGGAAGGGACCTTGAAGATCTTCTAGTCTAACCCCCTGCGCAGGCAGAAGACCCCAAACTATTCTGGACAAATAGCTGTCCAGTCTCTTCTTAAAGATTCCTGATGGCCCTGACAACTTTGTCATCCAAAAGGCAGAGGAGAGAATTAGAGG
>NW_015395033.1:9935-11026 GCF_001527695.2 Protobothrops mucrosquamatus | reverse complement strand
CAATTTGAGATGGGTTTGCTTACAGTTTGAGGGTTTATTGGTCTCAAATACTGGAAGTAATTAATATATTTGGTAGGAATACTAGATCTGGACTCCAAAAATCTAGTTAACTTTGACTTACTGTGGCTATCTAATAACTTTCTGGATTTTTGCAGCCTAGACATGAGACCCTTTACTGCCCAGTCTCTACTTTTTCTCATGCCTTTGTTATTTTCAGGTTCAAGATTTAACTTGAAGAGTGACTTATGTTTTGTCTTTCTCTTGGCACTTATATATCTGGGACAGATTTACAATGATACAAATACTTATTGCTAGGTATTGGCCATAAATACTGTCTCTCTCTCTCAAACATATAATGCAGAGCTAGCAGAGGGTCCTTCTTGGACCCACATAATATGGATAGTGGAGCCAGTGACTGTGGTACAGATTTGTGTTTTGAAGTTTAAGTCTCTGTCTCGTAATTCTGTTCTTGAGACAATTATCTTTCTTTTATTCTCACCAGTTTTTCTCTTCGTAAAGGAAAATTTTGTGACTGGCCATACATATTTTGACTGACTTTGTGAATGGGCAGTCCTGTTCACTAGGCCAGGCACTGTCTAACCAGGATTAAGGGATGTCTAATCAGGATAAAGCTTTGAAATTCTAAATGCACCTATGACTCCCAAAAGTTGCTTTATTCATTGCCTTGATTTCATTTACATCCCACCTTTTCTCTAGGAAAAGAGCACATTACTACTTCCTCTGTGTTTCACTCCCCCCATAGCTACCAACCTTGGGGGTAAATTGTCAGGAGAAATGTAAAAGTACGTTGAATGCAAGGATTATTTAAGTATGTAAGGTAAAATAAAAAGAGTTGGATCAAGAATGAATCAGCCTTGAGATACTAAGGGATGTGAGACTTCCGGTGGCAGGCGATTTCGCTGGTCGCAGCTGTTTGCTGCCTCCCGCCTGTTTTGCGTAAAAGCCGGTTTGACAGCCAGCATCTGCTGTCAAACGGCTTGATACCTTTCCCCTGGGCATAAGGGGATCGGTGAGCTGCCCGGGGTAGGAGTTGAGTTCCCGAGTCGTCCTATATGGACGATGTAGGCGAG
>NW_015395033.1:3208-7969 GCF_001527695.2 Protobothrops mucrosquamatus | reverse complement strand
CGGAGGAGATGGATTGTTTAAGTTTAGAGTTTGGAGTTAGAGATATTAATATTTGTTTACTTGTAGTTGAATGTTAGCCTAGGTTTGGTTTGGGAAGTCCGGGGGGTGGGGGGATGGGATAAATCATTGTGTAATACTTGTGATGTATTTCTTCTTTTATGATAAAAACAATAAAACTCTATATTGAAAAAAAAAAAAAGAATGAATCAGCCTTGTTCTCCACAGTGCGCTGATCCGAGGCATGGAGAGCCTAGCTGATACAGGCAAGGCAGGAGCGCATACAGACTCCGCTTTTTTCCTTTGACAGCGATGGGGTTAGGATTGTTGCAGCTGATCAGAAGCGCCACCCAAAACAGCGAAGTCTGTGTGCATGTCTGCTATTCACTCACCCGTCAGCCATGCTCTCCATGCCTCGGATCAGCGCTGTGGAGAGCAGGGCTGATGCGGGTTAGGCAGGCTTGCAAAGAGACTCCGCTTTTTTCGGTGGAGTTTTGGTGCCTGGACGGCTCAGCCAATTTCCCTCTTTCTTCTCCATGTTCCTCCTCCTCCTTTGACAGTGGTGGGGTTTGGGGAATGATCAATCCCCATTTGTGGCATGGCTGCCAACCAATCACCGCGCCCTCCTCTCAGGAGGGCAACACCAGCAGCCAATGCCACAGCGGGAAAAGCGGAAGGCAACGCCACCCACCAGACCTGCCTGGCAGCTCAGTAACTGCACTTCTCCTCAGCTCCAGGAAGCTTGTGCAATGGAAACTTGACGGTGAGGGTCGTGGGGCACTCACTGAGGGAGCTGCTACTGGTAACGGAGCCGGGGAAATGGTCTGGGTGGGGGGAGCTGCCAATGCCGCTGCCCTGAGGCTTGGCAAATCCCTCCCCAGCCAGCCAGCCACCATCCCCTGACCTACTTCTTGCCTGACTGGCTGGCTGGCACAAAACCTTACCACTCTTCTTGGCGGCAGCAGCCTAATGGATCTGAGCAAGCTGATGGCACAGGGGGGAAGGGGGAGGATTTTTGCTGCCAGACTCTTTAACTTCTTAAAAGTTTACTTGATGCAGAATGCATATCCTCCCCTTTCTGCATCAAGTTAAACAGTCTGATAGCGAAAATCCAATAGCGGGGAAAAAATCCCAGTCTCATGCAAGGGGAATGTGCACCGTCTGCCTCCCCCTGCTCCCTGTGCCTCGGGTCAGCACCGCCAGCAGCTTGTGTAGGTCCATTAGGCTGCCGTCGCCACCCGGACGCCTGGCCTACCCAGCACAAAGGAGGCAAAATGGCCAGCTAGCAAGCCCCGCACAGAGGTGGTAGAGCACGCCCACACCCTTCAAACCAAAGGCCACCCTGAGTGGGGAAAGCCGGATCCCCATTGGCGCCATGGCCCCACAGTCCCAGCCAGGATTGTGTGCCTCCCCCCATCTCTGCTGGGGCTGGGCGGCCATGATGCCAATGGGGATCCGGCTTTCCTCACTCAGGGTGGCCTTTTGCCTGCTGGGCGTGGGCGTGCACCTCTACGTGGGGCTTGCTAGCTGGCTACTTCGCCTCCTTTGTGCTGGGCGGGGCTGCCGCTCTGGGCAGTGGTGGTCTAATGGATCTGTGCGAGCTGCTGGCAGCAGCAGCTGCGTGCCATAGGTTCGCCACCATGGGAATAGTGCAATGGCTTGTGTGCTCAATTCATACTGATAATATATGAGTAATGAAATATGTGTTTATAATTGTCTGGGTGAAAATGCAAGCATAAATAACTCATTATATCAAATAGAACTGTAAAATAAGATTTATTCCTGGATTTTTAGAAAAATCAAGGGATCAAATACCAAACCAGTCTGTTTGTAAAAATCATCTTGGCATTTGTACAAGTCACAGTAAAAATGCATCTAAAATGTTTCAAAAAAGCCGATTGAAAAGGTTCTCAATAAAATTTACTTGCCTTAAATGCATAATATATATTTTGTACAGAGGGAGGAAGGGAGGGAGGGAGGGAAGGAGGAAGGAAGGAAGGAAGGAAGGAAGGGACTTCATATATCTGGATAGAAAAACTAATACCTAATATGGCATTATCTCTTATTTAAACACCACTTTAATCATCATCATCATCATCTAACAAAATCTCCCTATCCCAGGTCCTTAGGAAGGATTCAGTAGATGGATAAAAATACCAAATCCAGTCTAAATATCTGGCTGGCTATGTGACCAATTATAATAATGATAATAATGTGGACAGGTCTCACCAGAGGAGACAGATGAAGAACTTATGGTAAGATATTTTACAGAAACAACCTACAGTAACTCATATCAGATTAGTTGTCACCTGGGTTGACAAGAACTATGCTAGGTGTTGGAGATCCTGGACATCTGATGACAAATGGACTGCAAGGCTACTTCGATCAGGGCTACTGGAAGAAAA
The DNA here is from genome assembly GCF_001527695.2 of Protobothrops mucrosquamatus. Classification (NCBI taxonomy): domain Eukaryota; kingdom Metazoa; phylum Chordata; class Lepidosauria; order Squamata; family Viperidae; genus Protobothrops; species Protobothrops mucrosquamatus. The sequence goes on along the minus strand of NW_015395033.1, from coordinate 5,567 downwards.
GTTGTTCAGCTGTCATACATATATAAAGACTGAAAACCAAAAAATAATAATGTATTAAGCTTGTATGTTTTCTGACTCTCAATACTCTAAATGGCTCATAATAATTAAACGAAGAAATTACAATAAAATTAATAAAATCTAAAAGATAAAGAAAAATGATGGCAAGCCAGATGATGTGAGGGGTTTCACTCTCTCTTGACAAAGGCCAGGTGTTTACAACTCTTTGAAGAAGCCGAGTGGGGGACACTTAGATCTTGGGGTGGGGTTTGTTCCAGAAGGCAGGAGCTGCTATAAAGTGTGCTTCTGTGGTCCCGATAGATGACATTGTTTAATTGAAGGGATCCTGAACTCACTAACCCCGCAGGATCCAAGTACTATAGGAAACAGATGGTTTTCAAATAACCAGGCCCTATGTCATGTAAAAAAGTAAAAATAATCTTTGCTTTAGATTCATGTGAAAATTTAACATCTGAATGTGCTGCACACATGTGTATGTATAATGGGCCACAATTTACTTTTACATTTCTCCTGACAATTTACCCCCAAGGTTGGTAGCTATGGGGGGAGTGAAACACAGAGGAAGTAGTAATGTGCTCTTTTCCTAGAGAAAAGATGAATGAAATCAAGGCAATGAATAAAGCAACTTTTGGGAGTCATAAATACATTTAGAATTTCAAAGCTTTATCCTGATTAGACATCCTTTCATCTTGGTTAGACAGTGCCTGGCCTAGTGAACAGGACTGCCCATTCACAAAGTAGGATGACTTTATAAAGTATTGAAGGATGATAATGTCCAATGTTACCAATGCATTTCATAGATGCTTGCTTTATTTTGAGAAAAAACTATTATAGATATTGCATATATTTGGAATTGAATGCAAACAGTGGAATAGTCAAGATAATTACATGCCAAATGGAAATCTTTATAAAGATATCAAACTCAACTCATAATTAGAGTGGTTCTAATCACAGTATAGGGACGCCAAACCATTATGGTTGCTAACTCACTTCCCTTTTGCTACAGTCATGTATTAGTAAAATACATGATACACTACTCTGTTCAGCTGACATTTTCATATTTTTCTGTGATACTCTGCTAGAATATTATATATTTTCAGATGGTTGATTTTTTTCTCAACAAATAAGCAGCTTTTTTTCAGATTATACGCTGCAAAGGCAGATTGCTCAACTCCAAAATTAGTCATTCTTGTCAATTATCAGTTGCCAGTTCAAATTCCTTCCTCCTTTTTACTTAATGCAAAAGTAAAAGAACGCAGAGCAGTTGTGTTTCTTTCCATTCTGAGACTTAAACTGTAGCTCCCATCCTCCCTAGCAAGATCATTTTCTACTGGTAAGTATGGGAGGTAGAGTAAAATGATAGTAAAAGTTGTTGGTCAGAATTTACAATCAAGACAAAATGTATTAGGTGAGAATTAGGCAAAGTGGCTTAGTTAAGATGAATTGCAACCTCCTTTCAAATTCTCCTTGTAGAGCAGGGGTGTCAAATTCGCAATGTGTGACGTGTTGCAACATATCACGACTTTTTTGCCATTGCTGGCAATGGGGTAGGTGCGGTTTTGCTATGATGCATCTGGCCTGCGGGCCGGCAGTTTGATACCCCTGTTGTAGAGAATTAGCAGGAATAACATACTTTTGGGATAGCATTTTCTTTGGTGCAGTGTTTCCTTTGTGATATATTTTCTGTTTTCAAGCTACATTAAAAAGATAACTTCTTATCACAAACCATATATTTTTTGCTATTTTTGTTCGCTATTTCTTAAAATCTAGCATATTACTTCAATGTTTACAAAAAGACATTAATTAACAAAATGTTTTTGGATTGGGAATCTTGAATGTATTATACATTTTGCTAGAGATTATTAAACTGTCATTGTAATTCATCAAAGAAATAATTTGAGGATAATGTAAGTGAACCATTTCAACAAGCAACTGAGCCACATGAACCAAACTATTGAAGAACCCCAGGCAAACTGTGCCTATAGCTTCTGAGATACAGGCACACTGATTTAGATCACGGGACTTAAGAGTTTTGTCTGTGTTACCTCTCAGTTCGGTAAACAAAGAAAAAACTGTCAAGTTATTAATGAACTATGGATTATGCAAGGCAATAAAAAATCCCTGAAAGCATCTCTAATAATGCAGAGATCCCTATTAGATCAGAACATGCACACAACTGACCTGCAAACCAATCCCTTCTTTCTTTAGAGTAAAGCCATTGAGACCTGTTATTTAAAGTCTTGAGCATGGACAATTCTTATTTACTTGAGGTTAAATAGAGAATTTGCTGGAAGCTTTTGTTATTCTGCATTGCTGAGAACCAGCTTAGGAGGAATATAAG
>NW_015395033.1:0-2951 GCF_001527695.2 Protobothrops mucrosquamatus | reverse complement strand
TAAACTGATAATTTGCTTCAGAAGATCCAGGCAGATTGACTGCCATATTGATTACTAGGTGCTGAGTTTAAGGTGCCCTTGGTTTCTCCGTTAACAAAAAGAGGAAGGCATTTTTCTTCTTTTAGTCTTGTTTTTGGTTGAGAGAAAGAAAGACAGAGAGTAGCAGGAAACACCAGCTAAAGGCAATAGCGGCTGCATCGCCCTGGGATGTTCTGGTTGGGTGGAGCAAACTAAGGGTGCAGAGAACTTTTCAGCATGTTTCTTTCTTAGGACAGTAAGAAATAATCATACCCTTGCACAGAGTAGAGAGCAAAGGAGGTTACCTTAAATTTTTTTTGCAAAAACCATTATCTAGGCACAGGGAGCTGAAAAATTCTTTAATTCCTGAGGATGGGGGGAACTCCACTAATAGTCAGAAGCAGCTCAAGTAAACACCTTCCTGATTCCTTGGAATACAAGAATTAGGGGATATACAGCACAATCAGGTTTGCAAGATTCAATTATTATAAATTGTCTCAATAAAGTATAGACAGTCTAAATATATCTGGTCTTCCTGTGGAGATGATTTTGGTTTGGTTAATAGGGCTGCAATAATGCACATTCCTATTGTTCACTTATTTTGTTTCTCACATTTCTTTGCCATAAAAATTCAAAATCCTGATAGTTCACAACAATAACAGTATAATTATATGAAATTCAATTCATTTTAATTGTAACTGTATTCAGGTTTCACAGAAATCATGTTTAAGACATATATCCTTCTGGATAACGATAAAAAGGTACAATAATAAATAAATAAATTGGGATAATAATGCTGTTGTTTGATTTTTTTTAATTCTAATGTTTTCAAAATAGGTTGATTTATTTCTAGTTTGAACTGATGGAAACAGCCTCTGACCCAAAATGTATGACCATCATGGAAAGGATGGTAGAATGATGACTTCTTAACCATATAAGTCAAACTCTGTGTGTATTTTTTTCTTCCAATTACCCTGGTTCTGATAGAAATGCACTTTGCTATCAAGGAAAGGAAAGGAAAGGAAAGGAAAGGAAAGGAAAGGAAAGGAAAGGAAAAAAACAACAACCAACAACTAGGCAAATACACATCATCAGAAAAAAACAAGTGGAATGGCATTGACAATGGCAACTAACATTAACACAATTAGAATATCTTTCCTGAGAAGAAAGAATCCTAGATTTGTTTAAGGGTAAATACCATTTAATTCAGTGGCATTTGTTTTTGAGAAATTATGCAAATAATACTATATAAATCTCTTAAACAGGTGGCAACAAGGTTTTAGCACATTAAATAGTTGTGTTGTTGACAGAATTGTAAGAGATATAGCAATCTTTCCATGCAGTTTTAAAAGTGTAGGGACTCTGTCCTCAATTGCATCATAAAAATTACAGAGTATTTTAAAATCATGAAAGAGAAAGAAATGAATCTGTTTCAGATTCATTGTAGCTCAGGGTTGAACTGATACTCTCTGGAATTCTCTGAACTTGGGTGTTTGCTGGCAGATAACCACGATGGGGTGGTCACTGACCTCGAGCCAGACATCCTAGAATGTGAAGTGAAATGGGCCTTAGGAAATCTGAGCAACAACAAAGCTAGTGGAGGTGACAGTATTCCAGCTGAGCTATTCAAAATCTTAAAAGACGATGAAGTAAAAGTGCTACACTCAATTTGCCAGCAAATATGGAAAACTCAACAGTGGCCACAGGATTGGAAAAGGTCAGTTTACATTCCAATTCCAAAGAAAGGCAATGCCAAAGAATGTTCAAACTATCGCACCATTGCACTCATTTCACATGCTAGTAAAGTTATGCTTAAAATCCTACAAGCTAGATTCCAGCAGTATGTGGATTGAGAACTACCAGAAGTACAGGCAGGATTTCGAAGAGGCAGAGGAACTAGAGATCAAATTGCCAACATATGCTGGATCATGGAGAAAGCTAGGGAGTTCCAGAAAAACATCTACTTCTGCTTCATTGACTATGCTAAATCCTTTGATTGTGTGGATCACAACAAATTGTGGCAAGTTCTTAAAGAGATGGGAGTACCAGACCATCTTATTTGTCTCTTAAGAAACCTATATGCGGGTCAAGAAGCAATAGTGAGAACTGGACACGGAACCACTGATTGGTTCAAAATTGGGAAAGGAGTCCGGCAAGGCTGTATACTGTCACCCTGCCTATTTAACTTATAAGCAGAGCACATCATGAGAAAGGCAGGGCTAGATGAATCAAAAGTTGGAATTAAGATTGCCGGGAGAAATATCAACAATCTAAGATATGCAGATGATACCACTCTAATGGTAGAAAGTGAAGAGGAACTAAAGAGCCTCTTGATGTGGATGAAGAAGGAGAGTGCAAAAGTTGGCTTGAAACTCAACATTAAGAAAACCAAAATTATGGCATCCGGCCCTCTCAATTCCTGGCAAATAGATGGGGAAGAAATGGAGGTAGTAACAGATTTTACTTTTCTAGGCTCCAAGATCACCTCAGATGGGGACTGCAGCCAAGAAATTAAAAAACGCTTGCTCCTGGGGAGGAAAGCTATGGCAAATCTAGACAGCATACTAAAAAGCAGAGACATCACCCTGCCAACAGAAGTGCGTATAGTCAAGGCCATGGTTTTTCCAGTTGCAATGTATGGATGTGAAAGTTGGACCATAAGAAAGGCTGAGTGCCAAATAATTGAGGCTTTTGAACTATGGTGCTGGAGAAGACTCCTGCGAGTCCCTTGGATTGCAAGGCATTCAAACCAGTCAGTCCTAGAAGAGATCAACCCCGACTGCTCTTTAGAAGGCCAGATCCTGAAGTTGAAACTCAAATACTTTGGCCACCTAATGAGAAGGAAGGACTCACTGGAGAAGGGCCTAATGCTGGGAAAGATTGAGGGCAATAGAAGAAGGGGACGACAGAGAATGAGGTGGCTGGATGGAGTC
>NW_015395032.1:0-11030 GCF_001527695.2 Protobothrops mucrosquamatus | reverse complement strand
ACTTTCTGTTCTAAGAAGTGTGTTATTACTTCAATCCATTTAGTCTGTTATGTTAGCAGGGGGGCAAACAAAAAAAAAATGTTGTTGAAAATCAGTCGTTTTGCTATTCAGTTTCAACAGTGTGATCTGGAATTGTTCTGGACACCAAAAATGGAAGCAAAGAGTGGGTGGCCTGTTGGCTTCAGGTTGCTGACTTGGGAATACAGTTAAGCCTAAGACATTGGTGTATAGTAAAGATGGCAACAATTTAACCCAATTAGTATTTCTTCTTTACAGAAAAACTGATTGTGAAAAATATACAAAGAAGGTAAAGTTCATTAGAACACCTACCTCTCAAGAAATGTGAACAAATATATAAAAACACACACAAATATTGCTATGAGCCTTTGATATTTTTTTTTATTGGGTCCATCCAAGCAACTAAACCCAACCTTGAGATGATTCAATCAGAATCTTGGCTACGATAACAAGTGACAACGTGTCCTTAGCTTCATGGAACATTTCTTTTTTACGCTGGCAGTGTTTATATTTTTGCCCTTTGAGTCAGTGTTGACTCTCGGGAACTGCTTAGATTAGTCTCTGCAATTTTTTTGGCAAGATTTTCAGAAGTGGCTTACCACTGCCTTCTTCCCAGGGCTGAGAGAGAGGACTGGCCCAAGGTCACCCAACAGAAGAGAATCTGTGTAGCTCAGGGTTGAACTGTGGGGTCCTTGGTGTTCTTTGAGGTTGGTTGTTCTGGGACAAGGTAACATCTTCAATGCCAAAAGGGAACAGAGTTTGCTCTCCCAGTCCCCCCATCTGGCTTTGTAACCCATGATGTCCCAATTTATAGCTTGGCGCTATACAAATGGATTCTCCCCCAGAATCTATGCAAGTTCAAATCCACAATCATCCATGAAACCCATCACCAAATGACTTTAGGCTGTGTTGCTATCTCTCAGTCTGTCAGTCCAGGAGATTTTAGAACAGGGTTTCCCAGTGTGTGGTCCACACACCTTTGGTGTTTCCTAAAAGTATTACACATGATTTCTGGTGCAGATGCCAAAATGTAAAGTTCAACGAAAATGGCCCCAAATTGAGAGGATCAGTTCATCTTACATAGTTTCCCATGGAATTTCAGTGGGACAAACCAAGCAATTCAGCAGCCTTGCAACATTTTAACTAAGTATTTTTAAAATTCATTTTTATTTAATTTGGGGATCTTGTAATAGTCGATAGCTGGGAGTGTTTCATGTACCAAAGCTTTTGTAATGGTACAGAGATCTGCACAAAGGGAAAAAAATTAGGGACTGTTATTTTAGAGTAAATGGAAAGAAAAAAAATGCATTTCAATTTGTGTCCCTGTAAAAATGGAAAGGATATAATTGTAATTTATTATACATTAGGAGAAGGTAATGCAATACATGTGACTTTTTCCCTGGCATTAGTTTGGACCTTCTGCCGTTGTCATTATTCAAATGACGGACTTGCATTTGATTATGTTTTGGTCTTGTTCCCTGACTGGCTTAAGAGCCAACATTCTGGAATATGTTAAAGCATACACTTCAAATATTTAGATCCATGTTTGAGATATTTGTTTGGTGTTCATTTAAAAGCAGCAACAACACTGCAGGATGGAGAATTCTGCATCATATAGCATCACACCTTTCTCTTTCCCACTGACCCTGTTAATTTACTCTAAATTGCCAGTTACACCGCATTATCATAAAACAAAAGCAAGAGAAAAAAAATTAAAAGGAGACTGGGAAAAAGAACAGAAAGAAATATCCCCCGCGCTGCTGTGAATTATCTGATTAATGAATTTGATGCAGAATAAATAACTTTTATAAATAACAGTGGAGTCTTCTGTGTCTCCCTTCCAAGTTATTCTGTGCTAATAGGAAAAACACCTAGAGCTGGTGTAGGTTGTGAAGTAACAACTAAATGGGCAATGAGGTACAATGTCATGAAAAACAAAGCAAAACCTGTGGTATAGGGATGTCCTTAAAGTTGATTAAAAAAACTGGCAGCCATGGCTGTACCATCTAAACTCCAGCTACATGACCTACATAAGAGAAGGTGGAGCTTCAATTGTACTGTCTTGTCTACTTTCTTGACCTCTTGACCAGATCCTACACATATTTCTATCTGTGTATTCTCCCACAAATGCAGAGGCCCTCTCCAGTGAAATTCCTTTTCATGGCTTCAGAAGCCATCTGTAATCAACATTGGGTAAATTGGCTGAAATGAACTTTTGGTGTTTTCTAAGGATTGTTAATCCTTCAAACACAGTAGTGCTAAGGCCAGAGCTGAGGATGGATGCAGAAAATCTTATCTTTCACTTCAATAAGCAGATTTTTGTCTGTCCTGGCTGAATGGGAATACTTGACATGTGGTGTAATGACATATAGGAATGACTTTGGGAGACAGAAGGTAGACCCATAGAGTGGCTGGCTAGGGAATTCTGGGAGTTGAAGTCAGCAAGTCTTAAATTTGCCAAGTTTGGAGACCTCTGGACTAGACCAAGGTCAGACATGTGGCAGCTGAGTCTGCAGAAGGGATGGGAGGCATGGCAGACATCTCAGGAGGGACTCTCCCTAGTTGCCTAGGAATTAGTACTCCTGAGTGAGCTTCTTGTCTGGACTATCCCACAAGGCTGACATTGAGCAAGAAGTGTTGAAATCTAGGAAACCAAAGAAGAGATGGATATATAGATTTTAAGGATCAGAACTTAAACGTCTTGGCAAATGCTTCCATTTTTACTAAGGGAAACAGAATACACAAAATTAAAAAATGGGAGAAAAACGAACAGCTTTGTATCTATTCTTTTCTTTTTAAAAATGACACTCATTTGCTCCTTTCTGATTCTGTTGGCCTGATTGAAAACATCAACAATTATGGAGAAAATGGGTTTCTGAAAGCTACATACATGACAACTTTTAATTTTTTATGTGATTGCAAAAGATCAACTACATTTTTAGGCTGCATCAGCAGAAGTATCATTTCTAAATCAAAGAAAGTCATAGTTTCACTTTCTCTGCATGGATCAGATCTTTCTTCAAGGATTGTGTCCAGTTTTGGGTACCATTTTTTAAGAAGGATTTGAACAAATGAGAAGATAGCAAATGTCAGTCTGCCAATCAAGTCGAGCAGCTCAAGCTACACAGCAGAGACTATTCTACAGATGACCTCCAAGGTCCCTTCCAACTTTATTATTATTATTATTATTATTATTATTATTATTATTATTATTATTATTATTATTATTATTATTATTATTATTATTATTATTATTATTATTATCTCATCCCTTATCTAGAATTCAGCTTCACAAACTGGGTTTCACATTCTGGTATTGCTGTAGCACTACCTTTGAAAGCCACAAGAATCTCCTGGATGACTTGCCTCTCCACATTTTGTGATACTTGTAGTTATAAAAGTCAAAGGCACATTTCAAGCTGGCATTTAAGAAAACAACACACACACACACATACACTGTATATATCATTGCCAAAAAAAGAGCTCTTGTTTGCTTAAACATTGCCTTATTTCTAGTGACTTTGGCAGCCATTCACAAATCAGTTAAATTATAATTAGTTTGTGGATGTCAGTGCCATATGTTTGGAGTCTAAAAGAATTGCCAGGAAAAAAGTATGAGACAAATTGCGACTGTAATTGATTACTCTAAGCCACTATTAATTTTCAAGCAGAACACTATTTCAAGGGCCAGTTCATTTCGCCTTTAGAGCAGCTTGGAGAATCTGAATCATCAAGAAGGTGGGGGGGGGTATAAGTATTTTTTTTTAAACAAAAATTCTAGCTTGTTCTCTGCCCCTTTGGGCTGAATTTATTCTGCATCACATTCCAAACTTGACTATAATTGTCTTGTTGAGGTTTACATCAGTTCAAAGTTCCATTGGGTAGTGTATCAGCAGGGAAGAATGCTTTAATAGCACGTGGCTTGGCTATCTACAGAAAATTTCATTACAGTGTCAACTTATTTATTTATTTATTAATTTATTAATTCAATTTATATCCCGCCCTTCTCCTTACCGGACTCAGGGCGGCTAACAGCCTTATAAAACAATGCAACAATAAATACCTAATTTAAAACCAAATTAAAAAGAAATATTTGTTATGGCCTATATAATTAAAATTTCTCTTAAAAAACCCCACTAAAATTCCCTAGGCCAATCCCGCTTGTTGGAAGAGCCATGTCTTTAGGGCGCGGCGGAAGGAGGGGAGATCCGGGATCACCCGGATCTCTGGGGGTAGTTCGTTCCAGAGGGTGGGGGCTCCCACCGAGAAGGCCCTCCCCCTGGAGGTCGCCAGCCGGCACTGTCTGGCTGACGGCACCCTGAGGAGACTCACTCTGTGGGAGCGTACCGGCCGATGGGAGGCATTGGCATTGTTAGTAGGATGACTTTTAGAATGGATATTGCACTCTACTCTTAAAAAACGGAGCAAAATCATATGCCAAGCCAACTTTGGGTCAACAAAATTTCAGTTCTTCCACATTTATACTATATATGTGTGGTGGGCCAGTTGCATCCATTTCTGGTTCATGAGGCCCTACTCACAGTTACTCATGCCCTGATGATCTCAAGAGTAGACTACTGGGACACACTTTATATGTGGCTGCCCTTGAAGAGCATCTAGAACCTTTGACTCTAATGCAGCAGTACTGGCAGTTATGAGTGTTATTAGAACAATACATGTTACATTTCTGCAAGCTGCATTGGTTGCCGGCTTGCTTTTTGATTCTTTAAGATCCTGCTTTTGACATAGCATGGGGGCAGGTTATTTGAGGGACCACCTCTTCCCAATTACATCTACCCATCCCATCAGGTCTAGCAGGAGGAGAATATTAGGGATCACTTCTGCTAAAGAATGTTATCTGATGGGACTGAAGAGGCAAGCCTTAAAACATGGTTTTTCAAGCGGGCCTGAGGATCCCATGGAAATTTGAAGCCAATGAGATGGTTCCATTGAACACAGAATGCTAATTCATTCTCCATAGTCTTATTTGTTTTTGTGTTTGTTTTCAATTGTTGTTTTAGCTTTGTTTTTAACTGTTTCATTGTATGCTGCTGAGAGACAGCTTGTGAAATAGGCAACTACATAATTTTAATCACATAAATAAATAAGGTATGAATTAGGCCTATGTTCACATACTGGTTGCCTCATTTACACTGTGCTTCTGCTAGCTACGAGGAAGATGAGTTGCATCTAAAGGGGGGTCCTTGATTTACATTTTTGCTTTGGAATTTGATGACTGGCAATGAAATTTGCAACAATGACACATAAAGGTATTCCACTGGAGACATTTCAAAGGATATTTGAAGGAGAAAGAAGCTCACAGCTACAAGAACAGTAACTATATTTGCTTCTACGAGGGCAATTCGGAAATAAACCTCCGTTTGGTTATCAATCACAGACACTCGCAGATACAGAACTTTTATTATACACATTAAAAAACTACAACATTACATTACTTTTCGACATAATCGCCATTCAAATTGAGGCACTTGTCATAACCTCTTACAAGGTTTGAAATTCCTTAGTAGTAGTCGCTCGGCGCCAAATCTGGGCTATGGGGGGCGGTGATCAAAAACATCCCAACGGAACTGCTTGAAAAGTTCTTGGGTGCATCTAGCGGTGTGCAGGCGAGCATTATTGTGAACCAACACCACACCAGAAATGGTGCCATAGAAAATCCCGCCAAATGTGAAGATGCCAAAGGAGTACTGCTAGTGAAGTTCATGGAGCGTGGTTCGACCATCAATTCAGAAGTCTACTGTGAAACATTATGAAAATTCAGACGAACCATCCATAACAAGCGTCGGGACACACCGACTTCCGGTGTGATGTTTATTCACGATAATGCTCGCCTGCACACCGCTAGAAACACCCAAGAACTTTTGAAGCAGTTCCATTGGGATGTTTTTGATCACACACACACCCCATAGCCCAGATTTGGCGCCGAGTGACTACTACTAAGGAATTTCAAACCTTGTAAGACGTTATGACAAGTGCCTCAATTTGAATGGCAATTATGTCAAAAAGTAATGTAATGTTGTAGTTTTCTAATGTGTATAATAAAGGTTCTGTATCTGTGAGTGTCTCTCATTGATAACCAAATGGAGGTTTATTTCCGAATTGCCCTCGTATGAATATACTATTTAAAAGAGATCTTAAAGAAAAAATGCAAGAGGCAAAGGAGAATAATTTGAATACTGGAAAATAAAATAGGATTTGTGAGCTATAACACAGAGATGAAAACTAAAGTGGGAATATAAATGATAAGCCAAGAGATGAAAAATGACCTGGGTAATGATCCATTACTGAATTTACAAAAGAGAGCTGTTAAAGCGAGGAAGAAATTCCCAAGAAAATTTGGATGGAGATCAGATCTTATGACAGCATCTTAATGAAGCAAAGATTAAGAATGATGGGAGCAAAAGAAATGAGCATGAAACTGACCTGCCTGATTAGGGTAAAAACAAGAAATTCATTTATAATATCCTAAGAACCTTTTATGGACTTTTTGCTAATCCGGGACAGAAACATTAACAATTTGGGGAATGGTTGATGGATAAGGCTTGAGATATGGGAAGAAGCAATTTATGTAATGTCATATCAAAGGGGATAGACCAATACTAAATTTGCTTGCGCTTTTTTTTTTATAAAGAACATCAGAAGTGACTTCTTTAAATAGTCTTTCCTTTTTTTCTTTTCTGTCTGCACTTTTTCCTTTCCTTTTTTTCTATTCTTTTGTTTCTCTTGGATTTTGGATGGTTTAATTTTTTTTAATATTATTAAAACTTTTAATAAAAAGTAATTTTAAAAAAAAGATACAATCAACACTTTCCCCACCCCAAAAAATTAAAGATGATTTTAGGGAGCATTTCATTCCCCTCTGTCCAAAGCAGTTATTTTGCACCAAGCATATTTTCTATAGTACTCTAATTTTTAAATAATATTGAAGAGATTATATTACACTCAATAATGGTAGTCATGCAGTCCAAAGACTAGGCTTAAAATATTTAAAATCTGGGAATTTTAGGATTGTTGTCCATTTAAACTTATGCTTTACTAACCTTTTCTTAAATCCCATGCCAATGTCTTTTCATTGAAATTGCTTGGTTATTTTGTTTGTTATTTTAACCATATAATTATGGATATTGAAGCCTGCTCGCATTGATCTTAGTTTTTGCAACCTGACTGGCAAAATGAAAACACGGTCTGAAATGTCAGAATAAAAAACAGGGTATTGGTTCATATTATTGTTTGTTCAGTTTGTTGGTAGCTCTCTAGGATTTTTGGGAAGTGTCTTTTCCACAATTACTAGTGGTTTCTTGAATGGAAAAATACTAGAGATTGAATCTACATGCTACATGCAAAGGTTATATTTCAAGGCTGTTCTAATGAAGTAGCATACTGTATATGTCTGTGATGGTATATTTTTATTTATTTAAGAAAATCTATATGGCCATCCAACTCAACTCTCAGTGACTCTGGATGGCTTACAAAGATAGCAGTAACAGTGTAATTATAAGACACAATAGAAAAAAAAACTCACCAAGAGTGGGGTCATACTCCCATATGAATCGTTTGGTCAGAAAACGTACAACGAGAGCTATAGGAAAGAAAAATATGATCTGGTGAGTTTATGACACATAATAGCCCACGCGGTTTAAAGGAGTACAGTTAAAATAAATTCTCTTATTTCTCAAATCTGATAGCCACTTAATATATTGAAGTGGAACACATGGATGATTCAGGCTGTTAAAGTTCAAAAGACTAAGGAAAATTTATGTTAATGGACAGGTCTTTATGTTATGAATAGAGGGCAGATTTTTTAAAAACACAATTTGTAAATCTACCCTTTAATGAACCAAAGAAGATATAATAGACTGCCACAAACACTCAAATTTGTACTTTTAGAATTTGTTTTGAATGGTTTCCATGCTAAACTAAGCATATGACAAATATGCTTTGGATCTGTTATCACATACACTGCAGTTTCAGTGACGTTTTGCAAAAATTTCAGACTATGGGCATGTTCTGGATTACAGATTCGACAACTGATCTCTTTGAATTTTACAAACAACACTTATAATCAACAGAAACCATACTTGGTTCTGTAAAATGTAATTTAGGGAGAATATAAATTAAATTAAAATAATAAAAATTCAAAACCATGTAAGGAAATTCATAGCAGTTAATTGGGTTATTTTTTTTCTCCCATAACACAGTCTCACATTTTATTTTGTTGGTAGACATATCCCAGGTTTTCTCAGGACAATATATACTCAGGACAATATACAGTATACCAAGCTGGCAGGAATAGCCAACACTCCAGAAGACAAGCTTAAGATACAGAAGGATGTGGACAGACTTGAACACTGGGCACTATCTAACAAAATGAAATTCAATGGTGAAAAAAGCAAGGTTCTACATTTAGGCAAGAAAAACCAAATGCACAGGTATAGTATAGGGGGTACCTTGCTCAATAATAGTAACTGTGAGAGGGACCTTGGAGTCCTAGTGGACAATCACCTAAATATGAGCCAGCAGTGTGCTGCAGCTGCCAAAAAGGCCAACACAGTGCTAGGCTGTATTAACAGAGGGATAGAATCAAGATCACGTGAAGTGTTAATACCACTTTACAATGCCTTGGTAAGGCCACACTTGGAATAATGCATCCAGTTTTGGTCACCGCGATGTAAAAAAGATGTTGAGACTCTAGAAAGAGTACAGAGAAGAGCAACAAAGATGATTAGGGGACTGGAGGCTAAAGCATATAAGGAACGGCTTCTGGAATTGGGTATGTCTAGTTTAATGAAGAGAAGGACGAGGGGGGGACACGATAGCAGTGTTCCAATATCTCAGGGGCTGCCCCAAAGAAGAGGGAGTCAAGCTATTCTCCAAAGCGCCTGAAGGCAGGACAAGAAGCAACGGGTGGAAACTAATCAAGAAGAGAAGCAACCTAGAACTAAGGAGAAACTTCCTGACAGTTAGAACAATTAACCAGTGGAAAAACCTGCCTCCAGAAGTGATGGATGCTCCAACACTGGAAGTTTTTAAGAAGAGACTGGACAGCCATTTGTCCGAAATGGTATAGGGTTTCCTGCCTGAGCAGGGGGTTGGACTAGATGACCTCCAAGGTCCCTTCCAACTTTTTATTATTATTATTATTATTATTATTATTATTATTATTATTATTATTATTATTATTATTATATTTTCTCCCATTTTCTCCTGACAACAGAGAAAATTGACTTAAATCTTTACTGACAGTGATTCCACACTTGGCGGATTTGATTTGTTAAAAAAAAAGAGAAATGAAAACATATCATGGCTCTCAGCTTTTAGCAGCATCAAAGAAAGAACCAATAAACTCTAATAAGAATGTTTTTTCACGCGTTATGATTTGTTCATCCATCATCAGCAGGAGATGCAAAATCTTGTTAAGAACATTTTAGTTGAATGAATCATTAACTCTCAAAGAGTTCAAGTAAACACTCTTAATATTAGACCCCAAGTTCACTTCAAACCTTCTGTAGGTTCCAGAGCTGTAAATCTGTCTCTATAAAGCTTGAAGATACAATTAACAAAGATAAAAAATAAATTCAGGATCTGAGTTTTTTTCTTAAGATGATATATGGAATATCTGTCTAAAAACATTGTGCAAACCAGCTACAAATTGCTTGTTAGATTTTCTGCCCCTTGTGCTTTTCAACTTTTGATGGAGATCTATCAGTCCTACTCACTAGTTCATAATCAAACAATCCTGTAGGACAACAGAGGGTATCCCTGATTACAGATAGTCCTTATCTTACAATCATTCATTTAGTGAACATTCAAAGTTACAACAGCACTGAAAAAAGTGATTTATGACCATTGTTCACACTTATAGCTGTTGCAGCATCCCCATAGTCACCTGATCAAAATTCAGTTGCTGGGCAACTGGCACATATTTATGATCTCTTTTAAAATAGTGCATTCATATGCAGCATCACGGGGTCAAGTGATCACTTTTTGCAACCTTCTGACAAGCAAAGTCAAGACAGGTGGATTTTTCATGGACTGGATGACAAAATGGCTCCATTACTTTCTTTTGTGGCTTTGACATTTGAACTTAAATCATCCAGTGGTCGGATTTGTGTCAGCATGTGTGCTTAGTGGTAGTAAAAAAAATTATAATGGGGGGGGGGTCAGTTCCTGAGATACATTTTTTACAAAGACCTATGGAACTGAGTCTGATGGAACAGGGTTGGATTGTGTTCGTTTATTCAAATGTTAACGGGAACAGAAGCTTCCTCATAGCTGAAAGTCATATTTTTGGGTTGGATGCATCTTCCCTACTCAACCAATTGTTTCCTTCCTGATCTCCTGGAAGGTAGGAGGGGATCATTTGGTCCCTACTTTCCGTCTCTATTCTGCTGCCCTGATGTACAGTACATCAAAGGTTAAAGCTATAGGCCAGTCAGTCCTAAATATCATTTCTAGTGGCTCTTGATATTTGTATGCCCTTTTGATATATCGAGATAAAGTAGATATTAAGTCCTCTACCTGTTTTTTATCTCTAGGGATCTCTCTCTCTCTCTCCCCTTTTAGCTGCCTTTTATCCCATTCTGTAGTTTTGGAGGAGGAGGAGAAGGAGGAGGAGGAGGAGGAGGAGGAGGAGGAGGAGGAGGACGAGGAAGAGGCAGGAGCTCCTGTTGATGGAAATCTTTCCATTATTCCATACTTCCAGAAAAATGCTGCAAAGTATACTCTTGAAAAGCAGGACAGAACTGTAGATAGATCCACCCTCTCATGCTACGGGAATAATTTAGAAAGTGGCTGCGAACTTGGAGAGTCTTGCACCCTCTGTAGTTCCTGCTATGGCTCCCAATTAAAAAAAGAACATAATATGAAAGATTATCTCTTCTTTAGGACTCACTGGTGTCCAATCCAAGGGATGGATGAGTGGCAAACAGCTGCTTAGCTGTGTCAGTATTATAGCAGGTGGTGCTCCCATTCTGTTCACTGACTCCGATCGG
>NW_015395031.1:9395-11030 GCF_001527695.2 Protobothrops mucrosquamatus | reverse complement strand
ATATGTTCATCTATTAAATAAACACTACCAATAAAATCTCAAAAAATCCTAACAATCAGCAGTAACAGGTAAAAATCAGTAAATCACAAAAAAAATAACCGTATCATCGACATGTTAATTAGAACTCGGTTAAATGTCAGTCATCTGTTCTAAAATATTAAATCCTTCAGGTTCTAACGTGTCTCTAACCATTGATAAATTTTTTTTCCCAAGTTATAAAATAAATTGAGCCATCTTTTTCTTTCATCTCTAATGTTAGTCTATCCATTTCATACAATATTTCTACCATGACTTCACGTCACTTATTCTATGGGAAATTGGAAGCCCCTTTTGCAGGAGAAGACAACTGGAAGACAGTTGCAGGGCTTGGGCCCCAGATCCTGTCTAGAATGCCTGCAACCATATTCTCTTAATAAAGATGCCTGTTGGAAGAAATATTCCAAACGTTCTGTCTTCTTAAGATGCAAAGTGGGGTGGGTCCTTACAGGACCCTTCCATGGGCAATGGGAAGACAACAGGCATTAATTCCAGCATATGGAATTTGGGCCTGCCAAACTTCAGTCTGTCCCACCCACCTGGTGAGAGATGGCAACCTTTCTGGATCTTCTTCAGAGACTGCTGTGAAACCCCTTTAAACCTTTGGGTCACGTTGTAGCTCGTTTGCAGAAAGACCTTGCGGCGGAGAAAGCAGCTGTGACAAATTCGCAACCCAAGACCGGCTTGTTGGTCACGTCGAGCGGAAGAGCAGGTAAAGGTCAGGCCACAACACGTGTGACAGGCGAAAGCTTGTTTCTGCCCAAGTGACAACCGCTCCCCACTTAGCGTTGTAAATCCAGCATGAAGCCGAGCAGCCGGAGCAAATGCTGAAATTGTCTGATTAGAATGCTAGAGAAATGGCAAATGGGGACATTTGCAAAGCTTCGCCTGCTAATGGGCAAATTTCTTCAGACTCCTGGAGACATCGTGGAGGGTGGAGTTCTGTGCTTGGAAATGTTCTACCAGAGGCATGATGATAAATTGGTGTTTATCTCCTCCTCCTCCTCCTCCTCCTCCTCCACTCTGCAAACCTCACTCCCTTCTAGCAATGACAGTGCTACCTAGTTGGGTCATGAAATGTCTGTGAGAAAACAACCAAGCTCAGAGAGCATCAAGGACCCCACAGTTGACCACCACCACCACCACCTCCTCCTCCTCCTCCTCCTCCTCCTCCTCCTCTCTGCAAACTTCACTCCCTTCTAGCAATGACAATGTTACCTAGTTGGGTCATGAAATGTCTGTGAGAAAACAACCAAGCTCAGAGAGCATCAAGGACCCCCACAATGGTCTTTGTCCTCCTCCTCTCCGCAAACCCTCCTCCCTTCTAGCACTGATGAGGTTACCTAGTTGGGTAGTGAAACGTCTGCAAGAAAACAACCAAACTCAGAGAGCACCAAGGACCCCAGAGTCCATCCTTCCTTCCTTCCTTCCTTCCTTCCTTCCTTCCTTCCTTCCTTCCTTCCTTCCTTCCTTCCTTCCTTCCCTCCCTCCCTCCCTCCCTCCCTCTCTCCTCGTCTCCATAAATTCCACTCCCTTCTAGGATTGATGATGTTACCTAGTTTGGGTAATGAAACATCTACAAGAAAACAAACAAGCTCA
>NW_015395031.1:3881-6196 GCF_001527695.2 Protobothrops mucrosquamatus | reverse complement strand
GAGCACTGAGGACCCCTTATTTCAACCCTGAGCTGCAAAGAAGACTTTATCAGCAATACTCTTTCTGTGTAATTCACAGAGTGCCATCTACTCTAAAATTAAAGCAATTCATATTTAGCTTTTCCTAACCTGCTTTATTTTTTGTTTGTGTCCTGTTTTGGATTTTGGATTTCACGGCTTTATGGTCTCTCATTGTATAGGTCCTTGGTGGTCTCTGAGCTTGGTGGTTTCCTTGCAGAAGGTGCACTGATGATGTTACCTAGTTGGGTCATGCAACGTTTGCAAGAAAACCACCCAGCTCAGAGAACACCAAGGACTCCATTCTCCTCCTCCTCCTCCTCCTCCTCCTCCTCCTCCTTTAGTACTGATGATGTTACCTAGTTGGGTCATGCAACGTCTGCAAGAAAACCACCCAGCTCAGAGAACACCAAGGACTCCACCCTCCTCCTCCTCCTCCTCTTCCTCCTCCTCTTCCTCCTCTAGTACTGATGAGGTTACCTAGTTGAGTCATGAAACGTCTGGAAGAAAATTACCAGGGTTAATAGACCCGACTTGTCTTTTCAAGTCCCAAAGTAACTTTTTTTAAATGTTTAAGATCCAGTTCATACACCTGAATTGGCTTGTTGAGAAGAAGTGGGATTGATATCATAAAGTAAGATGGAGAAGGAACGCCTTACACTGGTCCAGATGATCGAAAATAAGAGTTGTTAGATCATTTTCTCACTTCCAATTAAATACTTTCCCTGGATTATTTGTAATAATCTTTTCCCTTCCTTGAACAACAGAGCTATCTGATAACCTGGGAACACCTGGAATACATGTTCTTCTTAGCTATTTTTTTTTTCACGGTGTGATAAGCCGTGGATGAATTGAAATTGGTTCACAAACGGATTAACTCTCAAGATGATAATCCACAAAGCATGATTGCAACAAAGGAACAGGCCAAACCACCATGAAACAAACCACCATCTGGGTTTGAACGAAACGTGATTGCAATTTTGTACTTTAAGGCTTCCATCAAAGTCACCAATGAAAGAATATGTTATCCTGGGTGGGTGGGGGGGAGACAGATTCTTTCTGGCCCCTTCCTCTCAGAGGTAATCGTCACCTGATAAGGCTATAATTTCAAGCTGTTGTTCACGTTAATTAAAACCAGGGCACGCCAATTACATCTTGTTGATCCGAGAAAGCAGATTTGAAAAGCAAACCCATGGCCCAACCGGGGGTGTAAATTCCAGTTGCCGTATAATTAAGGCTCCGTTTCAGAAGCAAGGAAGATACGTAATGAGATTTTGAAAAAATAATAGGAGGAGGAGATAAGGAATGTTGAGGTCCTTAATCGGTGCGGAGAAAATTAAGTGTAGCAAATTAGATATCAATGAACACGGGCTTTTCCTCCCCCCCCCACTTACAAATATGTCAGGGGGTTTATCAGAATATTAATTCATGCCTAATCAATTTTCATTTGGGGTTAGCCGTGTTGACATTTCCTGCTGCCCCAGGGGTCCATGTTTGATGGAGCCTTCTGCAAACCATCATACGGAGCGGAAAACAGACTCCTTTTTTTTCATAGCCCAAGCAGGATGTGCTGGGGTAAGAATGGAAGGGGAAAATGAGAAAAAGGAGGAGGGAACTCAAAATACCAATTTAATTGCTTAAGGTTTATCGTGAAAGGATTTGAAGTTAAGCCTGCCTAGAAATGTAGGGTTGTTTTGGGGGTTTTTTTTTCTCAACAAGGTTGTTCTCAAATTCCTGAGTCAAAGACTGCCCTGGAAAGCAAGCTGTGATCTGATATGATTTCTGTGTCTGTGTGTGTGTGTGTGTAAAAGATTAAATTGCTGAATAGGAGCATTGTGAAGTTGTACAAAAGGATAGACTCGCCTGGCACAGAACGAGCATTTTATAGGATGGGGTGGCAATGGGGTTGGTACCTGGAGGTCAATCCTGGAAGCTCCAGGTTTCTGGGTAATGGGAAAACCGGCCTGAGTTATACCCCCATCTTCTTCCAGGGACAAATATGGTAGAACATAGAATCATAGGGCTGGAAGATCCCTCCAAGGTCTTCTAGTGCAGCCCCCTGCTCAAGCAGGAGACCCTCTATCATTCCGAACAAATGGCTGTCAAGTCTCTTCTTGGAAACCTACAGTGTGGGAGCATTCACAACTTCTGGAGAAAAGCTGTTCCACTATTAATTGATTGTTCTCACTGTCAGGAAATTTCTCCTAATCTATTTCTGTGTCTATATCTATCTATCTGTCATCTCTCTCTCTCTCTCTCTCTCTCTCTCTCTCTCTCTCTCTCTCTCTCTCTCTCTC
>NW_015395031.1:0-1383 GCF_001527695.2 Protobothrops mucrosquamatus | reverse complement strand
GGGTTGATTTCCTTCAGGATCGACCGACTGGCTCTCCAAGGGACTGCTATCATGTCCCCCCTGGTCCTTCTCTTCATTAAACTAGACATACCCAATTCCAGCAACCTTACATGTTTTAGCCTCCAGTCCCCTAATGATCTTTGTTGCTCTTCTCTGTACTCTTTCTAGAGTCTCAACATCTTCTTTACATCGCGGTGACCAAATTTACATCGTGCTGACCAAAACCTAACAATTGGACTTAGCATCTGTGGCAAGAGAGGTCATAAAACGGGACAAAACACACTTAACAGATTTCTCAGTTAGCAACATAAAAGTCTGGGCTCGGTTGTATCGTAAGTCAAGGACTACCCATGTCCCGTCCGAAAGCTCAGCCAGGCAAGGCAGAAT
Organism: Protobothrops mucrosquamatus; assembly: GCF_001527695.2. NCBI lineage: Eukaryota > Metazoa > Chordata > Lepidosauria > Squamata > Viperidae > Protobothrops > Protobothrops mucrosquamatus. The sequence continues at coordinate 996 of NW_015395031.1, read as the reverse complement.
CCGCCAGCAGTTAACATTCCGCAATAAAGAAATAGTGTTCAGTCCGATGCATCAAATTCCGTTGGCTTGCCAAAGCGTCATTATCTTTTGAGCCATGTTAATGACTTCAAAGGCCGCCGTACACCTGCCGGGAGGACTTGGTTTGCAGCATTTTAAGCGGGGAGGGAGAATTTTCCCCAAACCACAAAGGCAATCTATTTTGTTTGTTTGTTTGTTTGTTTGTTTGCCTCTGCCAATGCAGTTGCCACCGTCCAATCTGTCTCTTTCTCCAAAGTACAACTTGGTTAGATCGGTTTGCACGCTGTTTTGCCAACTGTCGCCGAACCGTAGTTATTGCAAAACAGCTTCCAGCAGTGTTCGCATCCGGTTTTAATGTGCCTAGATGCAAGAGAGAGACTGGGGTTGTAGTTTGGCTTTTTGGTGTCCAGATTAAGAAAGGAAAGGGCGCTGTGCACATCTTCTCTCTTGAAGGAAAAGTCTGCAGGGGTCAGAAAAAGAGAGAAAAAGAGAGAAGGGGAGGGGAGGGGAGGGGAAGGGAAGAGAACAGAAAAGAAGAGAAGAGAAGAGAAGAGAAGAGAAGAGAAGAGAAGAGAAGAGAAGAGAAAAACAATGGGAAGGAGGGAGGGAAAGAACGACAAGGAAGGAAGGAGGGAAGGAAGGAAGGAAGGAAGGAAGGAAGGAAGGAAGGAAGGAAGGAAGGAAGGAAGGAAGAACAATGAGAAGGAGTCAGGGAGGGAGGGAAGGAGGGAGGGAAGGAAGAAAGGAAGGAAAATGGGAGGGAAGGAAGGAAGAACAATGAGAAGGAGGCAGAGAGGGAAGGAAGGAAGGAAGGAAAGAAGGAAGGAAGGACAATGGGAGGGAAGGAAGGAAGGACAATGAGAAGGAGGCAGGAAGGGAAGGAAGGGAGGGAGGGAGGGAGGGAGGAAGAACAATGGGAGGGAAGGAAGGAAGAACAATGAGAAGGAGGCAGAGAGGAAAGGAAGGAAGGAAGGAAGG
>NW_015395030.1:6736-11033 GCF_001527695.2 Protobothrops mucrosquamatus | reverse complement strand
AACAGGAATTCTCTGAAGGCCAAACCAGCAGACTTTCCAAATGTATTAACTTTCACATAAGAAAGCTGCTACAGCTTTGATGATCACCTACCTGTACAGGTTTTTTTCCCTGCACTGAATGTTTGTGTTTGGTAGACTGCAGTTGTTTAGATCAAGGATATGTTAGATGTTTACATAAGGCAACTTATAGCTTTTGTTCGTTCAGTTACACTTTCCTGGACCTGGCATGACAGTTATTGCTATGGCTTGTGCCCTACATTTCTTAAAATAACTTCCTTAACTTACTTCCTTAATTATTACTTTTAAAGCCTAAACTAAGGAAACTTCTGCAACCATTGGTCAGGTCCATGCTTGAAAAGAACAACTAGTATTAATTGTTTACATTTTCTGTTTCCTTCAAGATTTTATTTTATTCCCACAACTTGTATGGGAGGCTGGGTTAAGACAGAGGGAAATCACACAGTGAAACCAAAATCATGCAGTGAATTACCATGGGTGAGAATGGACTTGAATCCAGACTATAGTCCAGCATTTTCACTAGTCATAATTCTGCTTCCTGATATAAAATCTCTTTGCATGTGTTCCCCAATAGCAGGCTGGGATCCAAAGGAGACCAGATGTTTGCTAATTATTAACTTAGCTTTTTTGTCTTGTGCATATTATTTCACTGTGAGCAAAGACCTTTGTGCCAGTTGGTTACTATGATTGTGATAGGGATGCCCTTTATCCTCTGATCACTGGTTACTGCCCTCTATGCACATTTTTTTTTAAAAAATAAATACATTGATAGAACAGTAAACCAACCTTCCCTTCCTTCCTTCCTCAACTGCTGCTGCTTTGACATGTAAAATGTGTGTGTATGTGGGGAGAGGGGGTGAGAGAGAGGGAGGGAGGGAGGAAGGGAGAGAGAGAGAGAGAGAGAGAGAGAGAGAGAGAGAGAGAGAGATGTCATGTTTGAGTCTATGCCCCTCTGAGGCATCAAGGCCTTAGGAAAAACATATGGGAAGTCGGTGGCTAGAGAGAGAGATTAGTCAAGTGTCCTGGGCCATTGGAGTGTGTAGATGCTGTTTCCTGCCTCCAAAGGAAGAAAACAGTTGAAGATGTCATTTGGAAGCTTCTTGGGACAAGAGAAGTGATGAACACACAAAAGAATGTGCTTCACCCAACACCCAAAGTGGACGGGGACAAAGAGCCATGGTTGCCTGCAAACAAACAACTGGAGACCTTGGAGAAGTCCCACACAGGGCAAGACTGGGCACAAGACTTAGAGGAAGGTGCATTACACAACTTCATTTGTGGAGGAATGTCTGTCAGGGTCCAAAAAAAAAACAAAGAATGATTTTGTGCAAACCAAAACCAGCCAATTCCCTTCTTATCTTCTTATCTTTTGCTTCTTATCTTTCTCAGTGAAAAGCTGAGGGAGCAGGAAGGGAAGGAAAAAGGGGAGAGTTAGTTGCTAAGGGCAGAGTGAGTATTTGCTAACAATATAGCTCTGGGAAAAAGCTAAAGAAAGTTAGAAGAGTTTTGACTATTGCTGCAATAGTTTCACTTTGATTTAATTTTGGTCACAAACTGCTGCGTGTGCATGAAATCACACACATTCCTAGCTGTAAAAGTACCTTTGATCACATAACAGTCTCAGTTAAAAGCATGCAGTAATCATGTTAGTGGGGAAAATATGCTGCAATTATCTAATTTTAATATAGATTGCAGACATAGATTTTAATTAGAAAGTGATAACACATGCCCCTGGGAAACAAACACAGTAATTTTAAGTGCAAATTCTGCAGAAAAGTCCTTGTCTTACTGCATGTATATTTCCTGCAAATGTCAGAAATCTCTGGAAAACATTCTCTCTCCCTTTTGCACTGAATATCTTCCATCAGTTGAAGGTCGCCAACTAAATCTCAAATCAGAAAAGAGAGGACACTAACAGTGATAGAGAGGAATAAAATATTATAAAATAATAAAATAAAATAAATTACATTTGCCAACATATCATATCCAGATTCAGGAAAGATATGAAAGTCACGAGAATTGTCCAAAGAAGAACCATGGTTAATATATCTGGGAGTAACTGAAACAATAAGGTGATCTTTGAAAAGAAAACTGAAAAAAAAGTGATCTTAAAAAAGAAGTAAGGATCTTGAGTAAATAGAATTTGAAATGTTGATACAAAATCAAGAACACACATTAAGATGTACCGGTATTTACAAATTGTTGCTGAAATACAACATGGACGCAGAACAAATCTAAAGTATTATGGTAAAATTGATATTAAACTTCAAAAAATCACAGTGGCCCAATGGGAAGAGTTACAGAAAAAAAATCTATAAAAGTTACTCTGAACTATAATTTAAGAAAAATGTTTTACGGATGATGCATAACTCCATCAATGATTGCCAAGACAGACAAGGCACATAACAACAAATGTTGGAAAAGTCATAACAAAGAAGGAACATTTTATCACATGTGGTGGTTATGTTAAAAATAAAAGCGTAAAAGAACTGGAAAAACAATCAAAACATTCAAAAAATTCTAAAAATAAAATTTGAACTGAAAGCACAAATATTTTATTAGGTATAATTCCAGGGAATATAAGGGCAAAATGCCACAGTTTACTATGATATATGTTGACAGTTACAAGAAAAAACGTCTCAGAGAAGCTTTGCAGATGATATCAGATTGGGAAACTAAAATTAGAGAAAATGCTGCTGGGCACAATTTGCAGTATATATACGTAAAAGTAGAAAAGGCTGATCTATATACAACTCATTGCACAATGTAGGAAGAAAAATCAGGTCCAGGGAATAAAATGGAGGCTGCTTAAGAAAGAAGGTCTCTTTATTGATGAGCAGAACCAGCAACAGCATGCAGTTTTGGGACAGCTGACAAAATGACTGAGTGAGTGGATGGATCTTTATAGAATTCTGATTGAGATGCTCCAGGGTAGGGGTGTCAAACTGCCGGCCCATGGGCCAGATGTGTCATGGTGAAACCACCCCCACCTTATTGCCAGAAATGGCAAAAAAGTTGTGATACATCACAACACGTCACGTGATGTTGCGAGTTTGACAGCCCTGCTCCAGGGGGTTGTGCAATGTAATGAGTCTTGTGACTTTTGCTATTCTAATAGTGGTGAGTTAATCCTATTATGTCCTAAAGCTCATGACCTATCCTTAGAATTTGGGTGGGGGAATGTAAATTCTTAATCCCATCAGCTGTAGGGGCTGAAAGTTTATGAATAGATTGGCCCAGTCTTTCTTAATGGGTACAAAATATCCATCTCTAAAAACTTGAGGCTTCTGCTTGAGGCTATTAAGAAAGACTGGGGCTGCTTTCTGCCTTTGTTGAAATTTTTCTCCATTTCTCCTTTGCAGAAATATAATATTCTGCCTCTTTTTAATATTAAGTTTAAATACTATTTTAATCTGGGAAACGGGGGGGGGGCTTCCTACAACAGCAAGAAAAAATTAGACATTTGGTTATAATTTAGTTATTTGAATATGGTTTCTGGAACCCAAACAGTAACCAGCAATGATTTTTAACATTTATTATAATGTATAGCTAACCATATTATGACCAGTAGTTGGGGACACAAATGGAAGAAAAGGGAAGAATGTGTTACCAGAAAGTCTTTACATAATGCTTTTTATTTATATTCAACAGCTGTTCTTTTATTTTATTTTACTTCTTTTTCTCTTTTGCACCCTATTTCACTATTTCAAAATAAAGATAGATTTAAAAAAAACCACTTTGTATTACAAAGTGAGTGATCTCTAGAACTGCATCTCACTATATTTATAATTTGGTACCTTGGATTTACTATAGAAATGCAAACCCACTGAGACTGTGTGGGCAGAAGGAAAAAAAAATGTGAACCGATAACAATTCTTTTCACTCATACTAGTCACAGATATATCAGTGAAAGCATTCACATCATCATAGAAAGTTGTATTATGGGGAGAAATTATAATAAATGTTGTTTAAAATCAATTACAAATTAATCTTACATTACTGATATGCTCAATAGAGGCAGGGCGTCCTCTTTTGGTGAAAAAAGAAATGCCAGAATGCTTTTATAAATTAATATAATACATTATTATTATTATTATTATTATTATTATTATTATTATTATTATTATTATTATTATTATTATTATTATTATTATTATTATTATTATTATTATTCCAATTTGTATCCCGCCCTTCTCCCGAAGGACTCAGGGCGGCTCACAACATTATTAAAACAAAGAAAGACCCACACACCCCACCGAATAAAACCAAATTAAAACCA
>NW_015395030.1:3041-6351 GCF_001527695.2 Protobothrops mucrosquamatus | reverse complement strand
AGCGCTTTAAAGGTGGTAACTAACACCTTAAAGCGCACCCGGAAGGCCACTGGCAACCAGTGCAGCTCGCGCAGCAGCGGCGTTACATGGGAGTGACGAGTCCCTCCCAACACCGCCCGCGCGGCCGCATTCTGGACCAGTTGAAGCCTCCGGGTGCTCCTCAAAGGGAGCCCCATATAGAGGGCATTACAGTAGTCCATGCTTCTAATCTGACTGTGAAATGAATTATATTGCTATTTTCATAAGGTGACTTACTTCACAGCTAATACTATGAAGCTAAAAAGATATGAATTGGTACTATCCACTGATATTTTTATGCATAAAAAGTATATGAATATCTTCTTGACAATCATTTGAAGTGGACAACTGCTTATATTCAGTGTTAGGGAAACAAGACGAATGAGAGTTTCCTCTGATCTGAGAGCCAGAAAAGGGATAAATTACTTCAACCCGCAAGGGTCAATCATGTTGTTCACTGTTACAAAGTTTAAAATTATTAACAATAACAACAACCAAAATTCCTTTCAGGGAGTTGTCTTTGTGCATGTTTTGAACGTGAAAAGAGAAACAAAAGTTTCACCACCTGTAAACTAAAACCGTCCAACCTATTCTGCCATTTGGGATTTTATTCCTATTTTTGACTCCAGTGGACTGCTTGGATTGTAATGTGCTTCCAATATCTATAAGCACTTGGAAGTAAAACAGTTTTACTCCCAAGTGCTTATAGATATTGGAAGCCAGTTAGGTGGATAGGTGGGATTTCTGGGTCTCTGTCCCTTCTACCCTTTTCAGGAAGTTGTCTTCAACATTTATCCCATGTAGAAAAAGCCATCGAGGGATTTCTTCCTGGCACAAGTAATGGGTCTGCAGCAAGCTGTTTTCCAGGAAAAGTAACAAGACATTTGTTTGAGTTGATTTTAATTTATTTTATCCATTATTTTATCTCATGTGTTCTTTCCTTTAATGCATGTTATTAGTCTTACAAACATGCATTATCTTTCTTCCTTTTAACTTGGTCTTTTATTGCAACTATATAAACAATAATATAATACAATAATAATTGCAAAGATATAAATAATAATAAGTCCCTTCAAACAGGGAATATAATATTTTTATAACAGGCAGTTGTATTGCCACTACTTAATTACAGTTCTCTTCTATTTTTTTCCTTGCTAGTGTTTTCCATGCAACTGCAGGACCTGCTTTTTTTTTTCTTTGTTGATTCACTGCTTGTAATCAGAACTGACAGATCAGTTTGTCACCAGAGCCTGACATAATAGGCAGAGCAAGAGTAACTGGGCCAAAGTCACCTAGCCAGCTTTCATGGCAAAGATGGTACTAAAAATCACAGTCACCTGTTTCTAGCCCCTGTTGCCTTCACCACTCTCCATTACCATTCTCTTATATGATGAAGAAATTTCTTTCTTCCACAAAATTTTGTGTCAAAACTTTTTTTTTTAAAGAAAGGCTTTAATTCAGAAGTACATGGAAAAGGATTATTTGGGGAGTAATTTTATTCACAGATTATTTTAATGAAGCAAAATGCTTAAATGTCCTAATTTCCCAACAGGAAATACACTGATTGCTGTTTCAAGATTGGGACTCCATTTCTGAAATGCCTTCCACTGAGATTCTGATCAGAAGCAATTGATGTTAAGATGGCATCTTTCCTAAAGTTACCATTCACTTTCCTACTGTTGAATGTTTTAAGTGACAGTCAAGCAGGTAAATTTTTCTATTATCTCAGTTTATTTTATAGCTACAATAGCTTTATACCGGCTTATAACAGGACATGGACATTCATTCAACAGCACTTCCTTTACTCTTATTTTGTTTTACCTTTTATTGGAGGAGAAGATGAACTTCTATTTCTAACATTAAAATGATAGCTGCTGTATTTTTGGAGAATTAAAATGTATTGTTTGTATTGTGTTGGCTGTGTCAAGTCGTAGAATACTAATAATCAGTACACTAAGCTGGCAGGGAGGAAGGATAACCTGCAAATTTATGCTAAGGGCCAAATGCAAAAGTCATGAATTTTGGAAATTATTACAGATTTAATGTAAGTCAAATCAATAAAAACAATTCAGTTATAGGATATAGACCATATATTTATTTTTGTTTACTTATACGATTCTTATTAGGCTTTAGAAAGGGGAAAAATTACTTAATAATATCTGGCTGAAAAGCTAGATATTCTTGTTCACTGTTATACTTTCAGGAATATGTGGTAGTTATTGTTCAGTTTTTCCTGCTTAAAACAACCTATATATCATTGGATATCAAAGAAACAACTCCATAAATCCAACTTACAGGAATATATGTATATTTTAAAGATAGGATCTTGAGTTTAAGAACCAACTAGGATGCCTATCAAGATATTAAGGAGGATGGGTGCAAGTACACAAAAGAGAGAGTAAGGAACTGCAAATGTCAATTAAAAACAGTTTTATTTGGCCCAAATAAAAATTCTTCTACTGGCATTGGAAATTCTCCCCCTTTCTCCTTTGTCAGAAGAGATTCAGTATCTCAGATTCCTCTATGAAGAGAAAGACAGTAGGACCAAAAATGAGTTGTCTTTAATGACAAAAATGTATAAAGCTAGATATTCTTCTCCAGTCTCATCCTGCAGTTGAATCAAAATTGAGCTTTGCAATCTTCCAAAGTGGGGTATTTTTGGAGGAATCTAAAAATTAAGACTACATGAAGGGTAAGGATATTTTATATAGAAAACTTAAGTATGTATAGAGTATGGATATTGCTTACTTGGTGCTGTTGCTGATCACCTAATATACTTTCCTGGTGAGTTGCATGCATGGCTAGAATATTATTTATTGATTTATTTATATTTTTTTATATTCTAAAAGACTTATATAGACACCCATATTGTAATACAACTTTGGGTGGTTTATAAAACAATAAAACCAAGAATAAAATCAAGAAAACCTATATACAAATCATGGCATCACAGTATGGCACACTCCACACATCTATGCATTATTATACTATGCACCAGCCTCAACTACCCTAATGCTTGTGGGAAGACCCAGCTTTGTAATGTCTTCCAGAAGACAAAGAGAGTAGGGGAATGCTGAATCTGGGGGGGGGGGGAGGGTGTTTCACAGGGTGGAGGCAGCTACAGAGAACAGGATAACAAGATTTAAGGGAAGGGACGTGGACTGTGCCAACCCCATCTGACCTGGTAGGGAAGGCAGATAGCCTCAGGGAGAAGCAGGCCGGCAAGTGGCCTGGTCCCTTGCCATTTAGGGCTTTAAAGGCTGGAACCAGCACCTTGAATTGCACCTGGGAA
>NW_015395030.1:0-2150 GCF_001527695.2 Protobothrops mucrosquamatus | reverse complement strand
CTGCCTGCATAGAGCATATTGTAATTATCAATAAATAATGGCTGACTATATAACTCACAATAAGTATTTTTGATCATAGCTTAGACTTTGTGTGAATCCTGACACTGTGGTTTAGCATAATGTGGAACTAGGCCAGTGATGGCGAACCTTTTAGAGACCGAGTGCCCAAACTGCAACCCAAAACCCACTTATTTATCACAGGATGCCAGGTGGGCGTGGCCCACTGGGTGGGCGTGGGTGTGGCTGTGGTGGTCATGGCAGATTGGGTGGGTGTGGCCAAGGTGGGAGTGGTCACCTCGATGTTGCTCATGGGGAGGGATGCCTGTGGGGACCGGGCAGGGTTAGGGGAAATCCAGGGGGTCTCTGGCAGGTGGGGCAGTGGGCAGGAGGCTCGTCCTGTGGGGTGAGGTGAGGCAGGGCTGGGGTGCCATTGTCACAGGGCAAGGCGAGGCAGGGGCCAGGGCAGCTGCTGCCTGACATCATTGGCCCCCGCACACAGAGGCCAGCGAGCGCATGGGGGCAAACAGTGTCCGTCAGCAGCCACAGCCTGCTGGCCCCTCGACTGGCACATTCTGGGGCTCTGCAGCCCGCCACCAGAAGTTCAGAAAAGCCGTCTCTAAGCTGGACAGATGGCCAAAACCTGAGGAGGCGATGCAGTGGGTCGTGCCCGGGAAAAGGAGAGCATGTGAGGCCAGGAGGGATGGGACAGGGGGAAGGGAAACCAGCCATGCTGGAATGCATCTGGCCATGTGGGACCTTGGCGAGTTAGCGGGCAGCTGGTTGAAGAAGGACGGTTGCCATCTCTGGGGCATGGCGCACGTGCCCACAGAGAGGGCTCCGAGTGCCGCCTCTGGCATGCGTGCCACAGGTTCACCACCACTGAACTAGGCCATAGTTATTCAGTTAATCATATGTTATTTTTAACCACCATTTTTTGCTGAATCCAATCAATGGCATTATGATTTCAGCTTATCCATACTTCAGATAAAAGAGAGGTAATTATACTGAATAGCAGCCATTCTCCCAAACTTTAGGAGAGTTTCTTATTAGCCTTATTGCCTGAACTACTAAGCACTGAACCTTTTGCAATCCATATATGTCTGTTGGCTGTAGCAATAGCAATAGCACTTAGACCTATATACTGCTTCATAGTGCTTTTACAGCCTTCTCTGAGAGGTTTACAGAATCAGCCTATGGCCCCCAACAATCTGGGTCCTCATTTTACCAATCTTGGAAGGATGGAAGGCTGAGTTAACCTTGAGCCGTTGAGAATTGAACTATCGCCAATCAGCAGAATTAGCCTGGAATACTGCATTCTAACCACTGCACCACCATGGCTCTGTAGAAATAGTATTCTTAATTCCTAATTATTTAGGTTTGCTATAAGAAAAAATGCAGTGTGTTTGTATGTTTCTTCTGTTTTTTCTTCAGGAGCTGGTAATTTATCTTGTTCAAAACACAATATTGCAGAACTTGGAAAACCTATTAATATTACATGCAAGAATAATGGACACATTATAAAAATGAGAGTGGAATTCTACTCCAACAATTCTACCAAACAGAACGCAAATTTAACTGGTGTTGAAACAGAAAAACAGAACTATACGGCCTTTCTCATAATTAACCAAACAAAGATATTACATGAAGGAAACTATGATTTAACATATGTAGCTGAAGACGGTATGGATGTACTGACTATATCTCTAGAGGTGTTTGGTAAGTCTGAACCTATGATCAATGGGCATCAAGAAGTTAGATTTGAATGTGTAATGGTCAAAATCAATTGCTAAAGCAGCTGCAGTTTAAAAGGATACACATAATAATAATAATAATAATAATAATAATAATAATAATAATAATAATAATAATAATAATAATAATAATAAAGTTGGAAGGGACCTTGGAGGTCATCGAGTCCAACCCCCTGCCCAGGCAGGAACCCTACACCATTTCAGACAAACGGCTGTCCAGTTTCTTCTTAAAAACTTCCAGTGTTGGAGCATTCACCACTTCTGGAGGCAGGTTGTTCCATTGGTTAATTGTTCTAACTGTCAGGAAGTTTCTCCTTAGTTCTAAGTTGCTTCTCTCCTTGATCAGTTTCCACCCATTGCTTCTCGTCCTGCCTTCAGGCGCCTTGGAGAATAGCTTGA
>NW_015395029.1:11308-12490 GCF_001527695.2 Protobothrops mucrosquamatus | reverse complement strand
TTTCCTTCCTGAGCAGGGTGTTAGACTAGATGACCACCAAGGTCCCTTCCAACTTTATTATTGTTATTATTATCATCCACGATCCAGAATTCAACCCTAAGGAAATCGTAGCACTGCAGGGTTGCAAGCCATCTTCAAGCAGAGTTTAGTTGAGGGTTTGCTTAAGCTTGGCGATTCTGGGATGGATAAACATCAACTCTCAGAATTCCCAGACATGTGGATTATAACTCCCAGAATCCCCCATCCAGCATGGGTGGGTGCCAGCACCCAGAATCCCCCATCCAGCATGGGGTGCACTTCAACTCCCAGAATCCTCTGTCCAGCATGGGATGGACCAGCTCCCAGAATCCCCCATCCAGCATGGGTGGGTGCCAACACCCAGAATCCCCCAACCAGCATGGGGTGAACTTCAACTCCCAGTTTTATTTCTGTAACCTGCCGAGAGTCCACGAAAGTGAATTGGGCAGCCATATACATTTTCTTAATAAAGTAAAAATAAATCCCTTTTGGTGTGCTGTCCTTTCTTACTTACTATGAGGCTGAGACTCTAGAAAGGGTGCAGAGAAGAGCCACAAAGATGATGAGGGGACTGGAGGATTAAAACAAATGAAGGACGTTGCAGGAACTGGGTAGGTCTAGTTCAGGGGTCTTCAAACGTGGCCCTTTGATGACTTGGGGACTTCAACTCCCAGAATTCCTCAGCCAGGCTGAGGAATTCTGGGAGTTGAAGTCCCCAAGTCATCAAAGGGCCAAGTTTGAAGACCCCTGGTCTAGTTTAATGAAAAGAAGGACTAAGGGATGACATGATAGCAGCCTTCCAATATTTGAGGGGAGATCAATCTCCCCAATCAATGGAACAACCTGCCTCCAGAAGCGGTGAATGCTCCAACACTGGAAGTTTTTAAGAAGAGACTGGACAGCCGTTTGTCTGAAATGGTGTAAGGTTCCTGCCTGAGCAGGGGGTTGGACTCGATGACCTCCAAGGCGAAATTTTGGCCCCCTCAGAGAGGGCGCGCAACTTGGGTGTCCTCCTGGATCCACGGCTGACACTGGAAGATCATTTGTCGGCCGTGACCAGGGGGGCGTTTTATCAGGTTCGCCTGATCCACCAGTTGCGCCCTTTTCTGGACCGGGACGCTCTGCGCACAGTCACTCAGGCTCTCGTCACCTCCCGCCTGGACT
>NW_015395029.1:9641-11034 GCF_001527695.2 Protobothrops mucrosquamatus | reverse complement strand
GGTGTAGAGACTAAAAACATAACATTTATTATAAAGCAAACAAATTAAAACCCAGACGATGTTTCTTAAGCACTAATCAAATGTAATAATAGAAATGAACAGACTTATATTGAGGATCAAAGAGAAAGAAGATACAGAATATTTTCAGACATGGAATTTATTTTATCAATGTTTGGAGGGGGGAAAGGGGGATAGAGACTAAAAACGTAACTTGTATTATGAAACAAACAAATTAAAACCCAGACCACACGATGTTTGTTAAGCACTAATCAAATGTAAGAATAGAAAATTAATACTTTTTTTTGTTTAAAAAAAAAAGGGAGGGGATCACGTGATCACTGGAACCACTGCAACGGTGATTAAATAGGAACCCAGTGCCAAGCATCCAAATTTGGATCAGCTGAGCATGGTGAATGCTGCAATGGTCAGAAGCGTGGAAAAACGGACACAACTCACTTCTTTCAGCGCAGTTGTGACTTCGGTCACAGAATGAATGTCAATGCTGCAACAAATTGAAAAGAAGCCCTTTTTACTTCGTTTTCGGTTACCACAGATTTAGAAAGGGAAGGGAGGAGAGAATGTAATTTGAAATTAGCCAAAACAATTCTGAGCTGTGGGAACCAAGGTCACTAACTGATTACATTTTGGCTGGCTACAGCAGGGCTTTTCAACTAGTGGTACGGATACCACCTGTGGTACATTGGCACCTGGCAGGTGGTACACAACCATCCAAGAAAAGTGGTAGTGGGGGAGGGGAATGAGCTGAACCGGTGGCAGCACCGCACAAGCCTGAGCGAGAGATAACTGGAGCTGCAGGGCTGTCAGGGCTCAGCAGAAGTGCCAGGATCAGTGCCGCTTTCCAGCTGATCGGCGCTTCTTTGGGGCTGTCAGGGCTCAGTGGAAGCACCAGGATCAGCGCTAGGCTCCAGCTGGAGTTCGGCACTGATCCTGGTGCTTCTGCTGAGCCCTGAAGAAGCGCCGATCAGCTGGAATGTTGCATCATCTCCAGGGTCTTGTGATTTACATTCAGATATTTGGCAACTGATTCATATTTATGACGGTCACAGTGTCCCAGGGTCATGTGAAGTGACCAAAACCTGCTGCAACCACCCAGCAGACGGGGGAATAAAGCCCAAACACCCCCCCACCCCACCCCCGCTGCCAATCCTCAACAGAAATGCTCACAACAATGAAAACCTCGGACAGGAGGAAGAGCGCTGCCGGGTGGGCAGGCAGGTGTCTTGCTCGGCTGTGGCTTGGGGGGCACTTTTTTCAGTGCCATTGGAACTTTGAACAGTCACTAAGCGAACTGTTGTAAGTCAAGAACTACCTGCACTTCATCACTTTTTTCCTTTTTTTTTTTTTTTTGGTCATCAAGTTTTTGACACCTTGC
>NW_015395029.1:0-8853 GCF_001527695.2 Protobothrops mucrosquamatus | reverse complement strand
ATTGGAAAAAATGTCCTTTTTTTCCATAGCCCTACGCATTTGCAACTGAATTGGTCCTTCAGGAGCACTGTAAACACACAGTATAAATAATAAATGCACACAGACATAGGAACAGGATGAAAAGCAGAGCGAACAGTATTAGCACACCGTTATTAAAAAATAATAATAATAATACACATAGGCTTCCTGTAAAAAAAAATAAGGATGTGAATGGGTTTGAAAACCAATCAGGAAAAGTGCTTTGGGCCTCTCGGGATCCTGCCATTCATTCAAGTAGCCGTAGACTAGGATCTGACTGAACACCGAAGCCTGAATGCTGCATTCACACAACATGCCGATTGCTGACAGAGTGAGAGCACCAAGGACCCCACAGTCCTCCTCCTCCTCCTCCTCCTTCTCCTCCTCCTCCTCCTTCTCCTCCTCCTCCTCCTCCTCTCCACAAACCCCTCCTCCCTTCTAACACTGATGATGCTACCTAGTTGGGTAATGAAACGCCTGCAAGAAAACAAGCAAGATCAGAGGGCACCAAGGGGACTGGAGCCTAAAGCATACAAAGAACGGTTGCTGGAATTGGGGATGTCTAGTTTAATGAAGAGAAGGACGAGGGGGGACATGATAGCAGCCTTCCAGTATCTCAGGGGCTGCCCCAAAGAAGAGGGAGTCAAGCTATTCTCCAAGGCGCCTGAAGGCAGGACAAGATGCAACGGATGGAAACTAACCAAGGAGAGAAGCAACCTGGAACTAAGGAGAAACTTCCTGACAGTGAGAACAATTAACCAGTGGAACTACCTGCCTCCAGAAGCGGTGAATGCTCCAACACTGGAAGTTTTCAAGAAGAGACTGGACAGCCATGTGGCTGAAATGGTATAGGCCTATAGGGTTTCCCGCCTGAGCAGGGGGTTGGACTAGATGACCTCCAAAGTCCCTTCCAACTTTATTATTATTATTATTATTATTATTATTATTATTACTATTACTATTATTACTATTATTATTATTATTGATCATCACACAGTTAGTCAGATGTTCGGACTGGATTTGGCATTTTTGTCTACCTATTGAATCCTTACCAATCCCAAAACAACTGGAGCACCACTTGAACACCATCATCGGCATTGACAAATTTACTATTAGTAAATTGCAAAAGGTGGCCTTACTAGGAACTGCTTCCATCCTGCGACGAGATCTGTAATACCATCAAACATCCACATCTGCCTATCCCAGGTCCTTGGGAAGGACTCGATAGGTAGACAAAAATGCCAAATCCAGTCCGAACATCTGGCTGACTGTGCAATGATCAATAATAATAATAATAATAATAATAATAATAATAATAATAATAATAATAAGTTGGAAGGGACCTTGGAGGTCATCTAGTCCAACCCCCTGCTCAGGCAAGAAACCCCTATACCATTTCAGACAAATGGCTGTCCAGTCTCTTCTTAAAAACTTCCAGTATTGGAGCATTCATGGCTTCTGGAGGCAGGTTGTTCCACTGGTTAATTGTTCTCACTGTCAGGAAGTTTCTCCTTAATTCCAGATTGCTTCTCTCCTTGATTAGTTTCCATCCCTTGCTTCTTGTCCTGCCTTCAGGTGCTTTGGAGAATAGCTTGTCTCCCTCTTCTTTGGGGCAGCCCTTCAGATACTGGAACTCTGCTATCATGTCTCCCCTATTTCTTCTTTTCTTTAGACTGGCCAAACCCAAGTCCCGCAGCCGTTCTTCATAGGTTTTAATCTCCAGGCCTTGGATCATCTTAGTTGCTCTTCTCTGAATGTTTTTCCAAACTCTCAACATCCTTTTTGTGATATGGTGACCAAAACTGGCTGCAGTATTCCAGGTGTGGCCTCCCTAGGGTTTTATAAAGCGGTACTAATACTTTGCGTGATCTTGATTCTATGCCTCTGTTTATGTAACCCAGGATTGTATTAGCTTTTTTGGCTGCTGCTGTACACGGCTGGCTCATAGTCAAGAAGTCTAAAGTCTTAAAGAGGCCAATGTTGGACAGATCTGGTCTAGGGTCTCTTGCTTGAGCAAGGGGTTGGACTAGAAGACCTCCAAGGTCCCTCCCAACTCTTTTATTCTGAATTTATTCTGTATCTGCTTCCAGTTTTATCTAATCGCCTTCAATGTCACCTTCTTTTTAAGGTGGATCTTTGAACTGAGAGGATGAGTCAGCTCTCCAGGAAAAAAATTGCTCTGTTAATGGGGATTTAAATATTTCAGCAGATGCATTGGGGGAAATTGTCAACAGGAAATGAAGAGTTAGTCCAAAAACTTTCCAATTCCTCGTTGTTAGCTCAGCCAGAGGCAGCCTTGCCAGTTCCTTCCACGGAAGATTCCACTCCTGCTTTTCCTTCCAACATTAAATTCAGCAATTGATGAACTAAATACACTGATCTTGAAATTTATTTGGCAAGGGGGAAAAAAAGCCAGAATTAGATTGAAAATGCTACAAGAAACAAAAGAAAATGGTGGATTTGGGCTGCCAGATTGGGCCCTATGCTATCAAGCATCTGCACTAACATGGATAAAAGAATGGATAATCCTTAGACATAAAAAATTACTATATTTAGAAGGGCATGATCTGCAACTTGGATGGCATGCCTTCCTATAGTATGGGAAGAATAAAATACATACTTTTAAAACCACTATATAAGAAACAAATGTCTTCTAGAATGGGAAAAAGTAAAAGCAAAAATTTACATGAAAATACCTGCATGGGTGCTCCATCAAAGGGGAGGGGGTTAAGAAGAGATTGGACAGCCATTTGTCCGAAATGGTATAGGGTTTCCTGCCTGAGCAGGGGGTTGGACTAGATGACCTCCAAGGTCCCTTCCAACTTTATTAATTATTATTATTATTATTATTATTATTATTATTATTATTATTATTATTATGTTAGAATGTTTGGCATTTATAGGGTTAAGCGCTGTCTCCTTAAGAGATGGCTTATGGGTGATGTAGTTTAGCTATTCAGCAAATACCATGTTAACAGGTCAGTAGGAGGAGCTACTAAGTTCATCACAGGATATCCTGGCTACGTGCCAGCTCGTGTTTAATTGTCTTTGTGCAAACCAACCATGCAGCACGCATCATGGACATCGAATGTAATCAGGCAAAAGTGAATATGGAGAAATTATTGATTTTACCGACGTAAATGGACAAATGTTCACCACTGGACGCATCTTCAGGAATGTAAGTTTCTGTTAAGGATTCCCGGATTAAATATTTGTTTAAATCCATTTCGTTGCGTTATCTATCTGGATCTGAATTGCGAAGCAACTCAGTTTGAGGAACCAGAATCTGGCCCTTTGATGACTTGTGGACTTCAACTCCCAGAATTCCTCAGCCAGGCTGAGGAATTCTGGGAGTTGAAGTCCACAAGTCATCAAAGGGCCAAGTCTGAAGACCCCTGGTGTAGAGTAACAGCTGGAGAGTCCAGCTCCAGGAACTATCAACCAACAGTTTTGCAGCTGTTGTTAAAAGGAGTGCGATACTGACTGCCTGGCTTGAAGTCCACAACGTTCAGGGTGCTACAGCAAATCACGAAGGCCGTCCGTCCCCGTCTCCACATTCGTTAATCACGAAGTGTAAGGCTGGCATCTCACCTTGAAGATGCCAAAATGACAAAGCACAGCTTTGTGGCACCACCACACAAACGCCTCTCTTTCATCTGCTAACCGTTGCCCACAAGGACATCAGGGAGAAGGTCGGTCTGCACAACGGAGCCAGAGGTTCTGCTCCTTGCCCCACAGACGTCCCTGGGGGAAGGTCTGGGACAAGCGGCCGCAACGACTACGTCACTGCACAAATTACTCTGGCTGGGATGCTCAGGCCACAATCCCGGAGAGGTGTGTAATGCTCCAGGAGGCGGCTGTGACAGACTTCTTCCTGTGGACCCCGTCAGGCCCAGCAGCTCTTGAAAGTTGCTCCAGATTTACTCTGGAGTGTAATCTTTCTTTCTTTCTTTCTTTCTTTCTTTCTTTCTTTCTTTCTCCTTTCCCTTCTCCTCCCTCCCTCCCTTCTTTCCCTTCCCCTCCTTTCTCCCTCCCTCCCTCTCTCTTTTTTTCTTTCTTTCTCTCTTCCCTCCCTCTTCCCCTTCCCCTTCCTTCTTCCTTTTTTCTTTCTTCTTTCTTTCTTTTTTCTTTCTTCCTTTCCTTCCTTCTTTCTCTTCCCTTTCCATTCTCTTCCCTCCCTCCCTTCTTTCCCTTCCCTTCCTTCCCTTCCCTTCTCCTCCCTCCCTCCCTCCCTTTTCCTCCCCTTCCCTTCCCCTCCCTCTCTTCCCCTCCCTCTCTTCCTACCTTCCTTTTTCTCTTTCTTTCTTTCTCTCTTCCCTCCCCTTCCTTTCTTCCTTCCTTCCTTCTTCCCTCCTTCTTCTTTCTTTCTTTTTCTTTCCCTCCCTCCCTCCCTCCCTTTCTCTTCCTTTCTCTCTTCCCTTCCCTCCCTTCCTCCATCTTTCTTTCTTTCTTTCTTTTTCTTTCTTTCTTTCTTTTCCTCCCTCCCTCCCTCCCTCCATCTTTCTTTCTTTCTTTCTTTCTTTCTTCTATTCCCTCCCTCCCTCACCGTCTCCTGGTGATTGGCCCAAAGTCACCCAGCCGGCATTCATGCCTAAGGCAGGATTACAGCTCACCAGCTGGGTGACTTTGGGCTAATCCCCGGGAGACCGGGAGTTCTAGTCCTGCCTGAGGCATGAAAGCCAGCTGGGTGACTTTGGGCCAGCCGCTTTCGGTCTCCTGGCCCAACCTACCTTGTAGGGTTGTTGTGGGGAAAACAGGAGGAGGAAGCTATGCGGGAGACATTCACCCAGCTTGAAAAATAATAAAGGAGGGAGATAAATAAACAAATCATAATCAGTAAAGATTGGACAGCCCATCTCTCTCCGGGATTGAACACGAATTCCTGCCTTGGGCAGGGGGTTGGGCTAGTCCAGGGCTTTTCAACCAGTGGGACGGGTACCCCCTGTGGTACATTGGCACCTGGCAGGTGGTACGCGACCCTCCTAGAAAAGGGGTAGCAGGGGAGGGGAATGAGCTGAACCGGTGGCAGCACCGCACAAGCCTGAGCGAGAGACGGCTGGAGCTGCAGGGCTGTCAGGGCTCAATGGAAGCGCCAGGATCAGTGCCAGGCTCCAGCTGGAGTTCGGTGCTGATCCTGACGCTTCCGCTGAGCCCAGAAGAAGCACCAATCAGCTGGAATGTTGCCTTATCTCCAGGGTCTTGTGATTTACATTCAGATGCTTGGCAACGGATTCATATTTATGACGGTCACAGTGTCCCAGGGTCATGTGAAGTGGCCAAAACCTGCTGCAACCACCCAGCAGACGGGGGGGGGAATAAAAACCAAACACCCCCACCCCACCCCCGCTGCCAATCCTCAACAGAAATGCTCACAACAATGAAAACCTCGGACAGGAGGAAGAGCGCCGCTGGGTGGGCAGGCAGGTGTCTTGCTCAGCTGTGGCTTGGGGGGCACTTTTTTCAGGGCCATTGTAACTTCGAACAGTCACTAAGCGAACTGTTGTAAGTCGAGGACTACTTGTACTTCATCAATTTTTTTCCTTTTTTGGGGGTGTTATCAACTTTTTGACACCTTGCTAGGCAACTGGTGGTCCTCGGATGTCGCCGTATCCTAAAAGTGGTACAGTGGGTGAAAAGGTTGAAAAGCCCTGGACTGGATGACCCCCAGGGTCCCTTCCAGCCCCGTGATTCCACGAGTCTCTCCTTTTGTGCAGTGCTTCTGTTTTGCGTCGTAGGACTTAAGGCTGCAGGGGAAGCCAGGAAACCTGTCTGTGTCTCTCATTCAGTTCTTCCCCCTTTTTTACCGCAATGCCAGCCCTTCCCTTCCCTGCCAGTCAGTCTCCCCCACCTCTTGGCATGGGCTCCTCCATTTCACAAGGCTGCCCCTTGACTGAGGAAGCCGTTCACGATGAGTCAGAGACATGCACCCGCCTCGCAGCGTCTGACCCCAGAATTTCTCCCGAGGCCTTTTTCGCACAGAAGGAAAACAACCTTCCAAAAATGGGAGATTTGGGCACTGGTGCTGCCCCCTCCCCTTCCCTCTGGCTCTCCTTCCTCCCCGGCTGAGTGGGCAGGAGAACAAAAGCTCTCAAACGGTGACCTTAGCCAAACCACGCAGCTTCCAGGAGAGACGGACAAATAAGTTTGGCCAGGAAGATGATGGCGGTCTTCCAATATTGGAGGGGCTGCCACAAAGAATGGGGAGGGGTTTTCCACCTCTTCTCCAAAGCCCCTGAAGGCAGGACAAGAAGCAACGGATGGAAACCGACCGAGGAGAGAAGCAACCTGGAATTAAGGAGAAAGTTCCTGACAGTGAGGACAATTAAGCCTTGCCTCCAGAAGTTGTGAATGCTACGATACTGGAAGTCGGAACGGATTTCCAGAAAACGTGGCAGACCGCAGGAACCCTTGGCGCTTCAGATGGAGATGCAGACAACACAGACTCGTCCCCATCATCCTGCGCCCATCTTCATCTGCAAAGGGACCAAGGTCAGAAGACATCCCGCAACCAAGAAGGCTCCACATCCATTTGCACCACTCAGGTGACCCTGGGGACACAGGTAAACCTCCAAGTGGCCTCAAGGACCCTCTAAAACAGACATGTCAAACACAAGGCCCGGGAGCCGGATGCGGCCCGCGAAGTGGTTTCTTGTGGCCCGTGAAGCCATCCTGGAAACAGTGAGGGAACGGCCCCCGCTGCCTTGGCCCTGGCCCAGGCCGGCCGGGAGCCAATGTACAATTTTGTGGTGGCCATCTATGTTGAAATGCATTCAGTCTTAGCTCCACAAGGCCGTCTGGAAACAGCGAGGAACCAGCCCCTGCTGCGTCGGCCCCGCCCCCTGGGTGCATGCTGGGGAGGGGTCACCCTTTGTGAGGAATGAAGAAATGCACCATGCCTTGGCACTTGCCCTGGTCCCACCCCCCTCTGCCAGAGACCCTCAGATCTGTCCCACTCCTGCCCAGGCCCTCACAGGCACCCTTGATGCGAACAATGTAGAGCTGGCCACGCCCACCCAGTAGGTCACACCCACTCCATCCACGCCCACCCAGTAAGCCACACCCACCCTGGCACACACCCCCAACCCCCCCAAGGGCAACCGCAATGCTGATGCGGCCCTCAATGAAATTGAGTTTGACACCCCTGCCTTAAAAGAAGGCAAAGGACCAGCTGTCTGCAAGGAGTATAAATCCTTCCCTTCCCCACCATTCAGTCAGAACCTGAAGAAGCTTCTTTGGATGAGAAGCGAAACCTCTTCAAAGGAAAAACAAGGAGGTCCAGTTGTCTCCTGAAAAAAAGCCCCTTTGGGTTCATTGAAAACACACCCCCTGTCTTCACTCCACACCGTTCAAACCCCTTCACAATTTAAAGGGAAAACTCGCCTGCATGAAATATTTCTTATCCCACCCATCTCCCTGAGAAGGGTGGCTCACAGCTTATAAAACAAACAGAAAAAACCATTCAAACATTAGTCCTGGACTTACAACAGTTCAAAATGACAACGGGTTCAAAAAAAAGTGACGCAGGACTGTTTTTTAATAACAGTTGCAGCACCCTCCAGGGTCACGTGATCAAAATTCAGACACTAGGCAACTGACTCATGTTTATGACGGCTGCAGCGTCCCCCCCAGGGGGGGATCACGTGAAAACCTTTTGCAACCTTCGGACAAGGCAAGTCAATGGGGGAAGCCATTGACTTCATGACCGTTTGACTAACTTAGTACCACTTTACAAGACCTTGGTAAGGCCACACTTGGAATCCTGCATCCGGTTTTGGTCACCGTGATGTAAAAAAGATGTTGAGACTCTGGAAAGAGTGCAGAGAAGAGCAACAAAGATGATCAGGGGACTGGAGGCTAAAGCATGCAAAGAACAGTTGCTGGAATTGACTATGTCTAGTTTAATGAAGAGAAGGACAAGGGGGGACATGATAGCAGTGTTCCAATCTCTCAGGGGCTGCCCCAAAGAAGAGGGAGTCAAGCTGTTCTCCAAAGCGCCTGAAGGCAGGACAAGAAGCAGCGGATGGAAACTTAAGCAAGGAGAGAAGCAACTTAGAACTAAGGAGAAACTTCCTGACAGTTAGAATAATTAACCAGTGGAACAACCTGCCTCCAGAAGCGGTGAATGCTCCAACACTGGAGGTTTTTAAGTAGAGATTAGACAAGCATTTGTCTGAAATGGTGTAGGGTTTCCTGCCTACGCAGGGGGTTGGACTAGATGACCTCCAAGGTCCCTTCCAACTTTATTATTATTATTAACATTCACTGTGGCAAGGAACATCACTTAACAGCTGTGCCCCTCCGTGTATTTTAAGTGGAGGACTACCTGTACACAGATTAGGATTTTGGAAACAAGCTAAAGGTTCTGCAGTTTTTAGTTAGTATTTTATTTTATTTTTTTGCTTCTTCGCAAGTTGGGCAACGGGTGACTTCAGGAAGTGATACAGACTCAGCCCTACTTGCTAACTGTTGGCTTTTCAGCTACGTATATCCATCCCGGTGCTCGGATTATCTTCTTTCCCTCCCTCTCTCCATCTTGCAGAGGGTGATCAATGCTTCTAGTCCCTTATCTGCTCCCATCACAGGCCGGAAGTCCGTGAATTACTTCGATGGATCATAGATGGAGGGAAGAGTCCTGGTTTGGTGCAGAAACGATGGCTTCTTCCAGCCGTCCCTGGTTCTGTTGGTGTTCGGGCTCCTGATTGGAAGCCTCCACCCCCCACCCCAGTGTCTTTCTCTCGTTCTGTCTGGGATCCAGCTTTCAGAGTGATGTGTTGCCCCGGAAAGATAATGACTCTCCTGATCTTTGTGGTCCCAGAGATGCTGCCTTTATCCCTC
>NW_015395028.1:9560-11038 GCF_001527695.2 Protobothrops mucrosquamatus | reverse complement strand
CAGTCCTGTTATATATACATATACATATAAACACATGCACACATGTATAAATACATACATGCATACATGCATGCATACATATTAGGGAGTCAATCAGTTGGAATTGACTTCTGAAGGTACATGCATAGGGCTGTATGGACAATGGCAAATGTTTTGCTAAAGCAGAAGGCAATCACTCCACTGCACAGCTGGTTTTAACGTGGATTGAAAGTATCATGTCAAGGTTCGTATGAAGTGATATCTATAAAGGTTCTTCAAAAACATTACCAGGAACATCTTTTAAAGGGAGAACTGTAAATTAGAACACATATGGGCCATTTGTCCTGAAACAGTATGGCACTGCACTTAGCCCAAACTATAGCATTTTGTGCCTGGTCTGGTTCTCTCCTTCCATTAAAAACGTTAGTGTTCTATGTACGAATATAAAATAGATTCAGCCACATTCTTCACAGGTACTTATATATCAGGCTTCTTGATGCACAAATATTTTTACAATGATTTTATTTAACTGAAGTTTTTAAAAAATATCTTTGGGGTAATATATAAACATATGTTGAATTTATGGAGCACTAAGTAAAAATAAGGTTTTTGTTATTGCTATATTGTTTTCAAAATAGTTTTTTACAAGTCATTGCACAACATAAGCTGAGCAACCACAAGATTATAACAAAACAATTTTTATTGCAAAAGTTGAACTAGCATGAATGCCCTGGTACAGAACATAATGTCCAAGTGTAAAAGAGACAAGGCCAAGTGATGAGAGTCTTGTTTGATGTATAATATATATCAAAAATGAATGAATCTGTAGTTGCAGGAAAACATGGTCCTTTCCAGCACAGAACTAACAAAAATTGTGTGTGTTTATGTATGTACACAAGAAAGAGTGCACAAATTTGAAACTTTATTTTCTATTCTACAATTTTTTTATAGATCTGACAATTAAGTGTAATTACACAGGATTAATCTGAAAATAAATCCTCCTTTTTAATGTGACTTATTTCCAAACGAATAAACCCTAGAAGCACTGCATTTCCTATTTCTGGAGAGCCACACTATATTTTGCCAGAAATGGCTTTTGGGAACATAACAAAGTCTAAGAATAGTTGTGGTATATTTGTGGAAGCTATGCCAGAAAAGGGCTAGTATAGTTGGCAAATACTTGATTTGAAATTAGCTTATTTAAACACTCTAACGCAGCGGTTCTCAACCTGTGGGTCGCGACCCCATTTGGGGTCGCACGACCATTTCACGGGGGTCGCCAAACCACTCCGTCCGCCACTTTTTTTTGCCCTTTTCCTTAGCTGTGCTACTCCCTGTGCTTGGCGGCAGCCTGCATGCACGAACTTTACCAAATGTGCCCTGCAGGAGGCGTGTGAAGAGCGCAGGCGCAGAGCAAGGCCCCACCCTCCCCAGGGATTCATTTCAGATTTAGGCGGCAAAAGTTTTTCTCGCGCAGAGGAGAGAGGAAAAACAATTGC
>NW_015395028.1:0-6078 GCF_001527695.2 Protobothrops mucrosquamatus | reverse complement strand
TAGCAAAATTACAGTTATGAAATAGCAATGAAAATAATTTTATGGTTGGGGGTCACCACAACATGGTGGCCACGCCCACTTGGTGGCCACACCCACTTGGCAGCCACACCCACTTGGCCACGCCCCTGGCACCTGGGGTCACCACAACATGGGGAACTGTATTATGGGGTCGCGGCATTAAAAAGGTTGAGAACCACTGCTCTAAGGCTTACAGACTTCAACTGCTTAAAAGATATATTAGTCAAATGTTTGGAAAACATATTGATTCTCAGAAATTTTGAGTCAAAATGCTCCTGCAGTAGCTGTGATATAATGGTTTTACTTATTTATCAGACCTATTGTACTTGTTCCAAGTCTTAATGACATGGTGGATATCATGTCACCAGAATTGTCTGTCAACTGTTTCTTTGAATTTTTGAAAAATGATGCTTTTGTCATCAATGATAGTATCTACCTGGTTTGTTTTCAATCAGGCTTTTTTAACTGCTTTCATTTTTTTCCATGAAGAAGGGTGTTCAGCACTGACTGTTTATTTGCATTATATCTTCAAAATATTTAAGCTGGAACTTCATTATTAGTCTTTCCAATAAGCAGAACTCTATTGGAAGAGTTCTAATGATCCTACTTTCACAGCCATTGTACAACTGTAAAAATCATCGTTGTGAAAATGCATACTTTTAGTGTGAGTCCATGGTCTCCATATTTCAGTATTGTGTAGTTTTGTTATACTTTTTTCTCAAGAATAGGTGGTTTTCTATTTTATAGCTACAGTCACAATCCTTATGAATTCTGAGCCAAGGAAGATAAAGTTTATTACTACTATTACTACTCTGCACTGTTAACCAAAATTTAGGGATTTTTTTTTCTATTGTTTTCTTTCACTTCAACAAGATATTTCTTCAATTTTCCTCACTTCCAGCAATTAGCAGGTATTATCAGCACATCTGAGGTTATTGATTTCCTCTCAGTAATTTTAATTGTTTTTCTTTCCACTACAGCATTTCTCATGATACATTATGTATGTGTATGTTAAATAAATAAAGTGAGAGTATATAAACTTGATGGAATTCTCTTCCAATTTTATACAATTTAGTTGCTTCATATTCTATTCTGGGGTTTCTTAGCCAACATACAATTCTTCAGTAAAAATATGTGTTTATAACAGCTATCCACAATTGGTTGTAGCCTACATAGTCAATGCCTTAGTATAATGGAATGTCTTTATCTTTTACATTATCCATCAGCTGATGACATGACTTTTGAGAGCCTCTGCCTCCAGCCTTTACATCAAGCATTTCTGTTCTACATAGGTGGTCCTTACTTAACAACCACTCATTCCAACTTACAATAATGCTGAACAAATTGTACTTATGACTGGTCCTCAGAGTTCTGTCCGTTGCAGCATCCTTGTGGTCACATGATTGCAATCCATCCACTTTATGCTTGGCATGCAAATACAAACTTGCCAACTTCTGACACAAAGTCAGCGGGAAGTTGGCAGGAGGCTGAAAACGGCAACCATCTGACATTCTTGCTCAGTGACCCATGATGATTTGCTTAATAACAGCAACCAGGAGGGCCAGAATTGCCATTCTTAAGCAGTGGGATCATGAGATGTCATAATTTATGACCGCATTGCTTAGCAATGGCAATTTTAGTCTCAATTGCTGTCATTAACCAGGGACTACATGTATATTGTTGAAGGCTGGACTGCAAATTCTTGAGCATATAAATCAGTGATGGCAAACCTTTTAGAGATTGAGTGCCCAAACTGCAACCCCAAACCCACTTATTTATCACCGGGGGCCAGGTGGGCATGGCCCACTGGGTGGGTGTGGCTGTGGTGGTCATGGCAGACTGGGTGGGTGTGGTCAAGGTGGGCATGTTCACCTTGATGTTGCTCGTGTGGAGGGATGCCTGTGGGGGCCGGGCAGGGTTGGCGGAGATCCAGGGGGTCTCTGTCAGGTGGGGCAGTGGGCAGGAGGCTCATCCTGTGGGGTGAGGTGAGGCAAGGTGAGGCAGGGTGGATGTGCCATTGTCGCAGGGCAAGGTGAGGCAGGGGCTGGAGCGGCTGCTGCCTGACACCATCGGCCCCACACACACAGAGGCCAGCCAGCGCATGGGGGCCGACAGTGTCCGTCAGCAGCCACAGCCTGCCGGCCCCTCGACCGGTGCACTCTGGGGCTCCACAGCCTGCCGCCAGCAGTTCAGAGAAGCCACCTCTAACCTGGACGACAGTCCAACAGCTGAAGAGGCGATGCAGTGGGTCATGCCCGGGAAAAGGAGAGCATGTGAGGCCAGGAGGGATGGGACAGGGGGGAGGTAAACCAGCCATGCTGGGATGCATCTGGCCACGTGGGACCTCAGTGAATTAATGGACAGCTGGTTGAAGAGGGACAGTTGCCATCTCCGGGGCATGGCGTGCGTGCCCACAGAGAGGACTCTGAGTGCCGCCTCTGGCACGTGTGCCATAGGTTCGCCACCACTGATATAAATGAATACATAAAGCATATAAATTGGTCTTTTCCAGTCCCTATGTCATTGTTCTCCTTTGGCTTAACCACATCATTTTGCAAAGCTTTAAACAAGATATTCATCAACTCCTGCAACTTTGTCATTAACAGATTTTTCTAGGGCTTGTTTAATTTCACTTTACAAAATGTTTTGTTCAGTGATCAAACCCTGTTATGAATCAATGTTGAGCATTCGTTCCCTCTCTTTTTTCTATCTTCTTTTTTCAGCATAACTTTCTGTTTAACCAAGCCTATCTTTGCCCGATATTTTCTCTTGATGTCTCCCTGTATTTGGTTAAATAAAGTTTTCTCTCTGTCTCTCGTCTTGCTGCCTTTTTTGTTGTATCAGCAGATAAACATCTTGCTTTATTTTGCTTTTAGGATTCTGTTTATTTCATTTAATGATGTCATCAATTTCAATCCAGAATTTTTGGGTTGAGGGGTTGGGTTGAGTATATTTATTGAATCTAATCAATCTAACCTTTTCTTTATTTTTACTTTTAATCACATGTAGTATTATTCAGGAATTGTAGCTCCTGAACATCCAAAGAACATCAAGTAAGGAAGAGTAGGGTAGGATATGCTGAGCTAGATAACTTCTGATCTGACTTGATATCAGATCTGCCATTGGATATTTTTGTCATCTCCTGTCTATTTTGAAACATCCTCTTTTGAACAATTAGCACTGTCCTGAAAATTTGGCCTCAAATTACAGCATAACTTCAACTTTCTTGTTGAAAGGCAGTTTTCTATATTATTTATTGCAAGGCATTATAGCAACTGAATAATTGAATTACAATAAATTCACTAATACAATTACAATTATAATAATTGTGCTGAATTAATATAGGACAGAGCAAGAAGAAAATATTTAGTCGATTCCCTTGGACATGATGATACAATCCTGCCATCTCAGTTTTGTTGACCATAGATATGTTGGCAATTTGTATCTAATAAGGTAAATACAATTACATGTACCTAAAACTATACATGTAGTCCTCAACTTACGACCACAATTGAGCCCAATAGTTCCTGTTGCTAAGTGAGATGGGTGTTAAATGAATTTTGCCCCATTTTACGACCGTTCTTGCTACAGCTGTTAAGTGAATCACTGAAGTTGTTAAGTTAGTAACATGGGTTAAGTGAATTGGGTTTCCCCATTGAGTTTGCTTGTCAGATGATTGCAAAAGGTGATCATGTGACCCCAGGACAATGCAACCATCATAAGTACGAGTCAGTTGCCAAGCATCTAAGTTCTGATCACGTGACCATGGGGATGCTGCAATGGTTACTGTAAAAAACAGTCAGAAATCACTTTTTTCAGTGCCGTTGTAACTTTGAACGGTCACTAAATGAACTGTTGTAAGTGAAGGACTACCTGTACATCTTCTGATGTCATTTTTCTAAATTGCCAAGGGGCACAGTGAAAAGATTTTTTTCCCCCAAGAAAAGTATTAGTTATGTTTCTCTGAAGTGTTGATACAAACAATCATTATTTTCTGGGTCATTCTGTATAATTGCAATATATGAAGTAAATAAATATTTTAATCAAAATACTGCAAATATCTATAATCTAAATCATTGCAAAATAAGGAAATCCTCACAAGAAGAATGCACACATATAACATATGTAAGAATTATTATGGACATTCTGAAAAAGAAGAAGAGCTGATCTGTAAGTTTTCCTTCCTTCCTTCCTTCCTTCCTTCCTTCCTTCCTTCCTTCCTTCCTTCCTTCCTTCCTTCCTTCCTTCCTTCTTTCCTACCTTCCTTCCTTCCTTCCTTCCTTCCTTCCTGCCTTCCTTCCTTCTTCCCTCCCTCCCTCGCTCCCTCCCTCCCTTCCCAGCATACAGACAGGTGTCACTCCTTTATCACATAATATATATGAACTATGCAGTAGGCTCACATATAAACAGTACAAATTCTATTCCAAATTACATTTCCGATTTGTAAAGAGGAGATGTTGCTCCTATGTTTCTACTCCTCTGTATCAGATAACAGAGCTTATTCCATAGAGGGGGACACCCTCATGTACCAGTATATGTTTTTTATACATTTAGGGTCAATACAGGATTACAAAAAATTAATACTTCTCGCTGAGGATTTCTACTATGTCTAAAGATAAAAATGCAATTTTGTGTAAGTCTAAACTTTATAATTAAAAACTAAATAATTACATGAATTTGATAATTTCTCCATTGCTCAGATGGAAGAATTCAAGAGTCCGCTGTTAAGAAAAAGAGCATAAAACGTTAACTACTAGTTATTCCCTATTATATTTATTGGGCAGTAATACTACTACTGTGTAATGGAATATAGTGGAGACTATGGGTTGTGGTCTTAGAATGATATACTATATTTCCATTAAGCTGAGTACAGGATGAAAAATAAAAGAAGAATGCAGAGTTGGGATAATAAAAAAGATTTTAAGTCAGAAATGAGATTTCAGTTTTGTGAATTCTCCAGAGCCAACCAGCTTAAAGCCTTAATTAGATTCTGCTACGGAGAAATGAATATTGCTTTTATCATTTGGCTGTTTGCCAAGTAGTTTTGGAAAGATAAATTTTTAATAGACAAGCATCAATACCAAATAGGAGTGGGCAACTATGGTCCCATTATGACCTGTGGATTTCAATTTCCAAAATTCCTGAGCTAGCATGGCTCAGGAATTTTGGTAGTTGAAGTCCATAGATCATAAAGAGACCATAGTTGGAAAGAGTCTGACAGGCATCAAAAATAAATTGTCATAAATAAAAGAATACTAAAAAAGCTGACATAGACATAGCTATACTTTTAAAAGAAATCTGTTACATATACAACTGAAACATTACCTCTACGGTCAGATATTTAAGGCCAGAGATAGTTTTTGCCCTAATGTTAGATAGAAATCTGATAAGTGCTGATTTTAGATGCCATGATATGATAATTTTAATTTCTTAATTATTACTGGATTTTCACCAGCATTTTCTACATTACGTTGACAACATAACTTGATTATCCCTGGAGGAATGGCTTTTCAGCCTGTGGCAACAAAATGTTTTGAATAAGGCATAGTTAAACAGAGAAAATTTAAAAAAATGATTTTTAGCAGGACTGTCACTGTATGCTGTACATAACGAAAAGTGACACAAAATTATAACTCTTACTAATGTTAATGATTAAAAAATAATAACATACAATATCTAATGAAGAGAAATTCCATCATTTATTTTTTTTAAAAAAATGATGATTCACTTGGTTGCCAGCAGAATCATCAAAAACTATGATAACTGAATGCAAGGATTTGTTTCCGTTTTTCAAATGTTCCCCACATTTCTCCTTTCTTCTTTGGATACACACATACACATACACACACACACACACTCACAGAGAGAGAGAGAGAGAGAGAGAGAGAGAAAGAGAGAGATGCAGACAGACACAAACACTCCCTTATCTGTCTAGCATCGCCTTCACCAAACCAATTAGGATCCTGGGAATTGTAGTCCCAACACAGTAGACTGGGGAATGCTGATCTGGTATGTTTATTCTAGTTTAAACTGATACATAAATCTTGGAGAGTACTTTGG
>NW_015395027.1:7875-11040 GCF_001527695.2 Protobothrops mucrosquamatus | reverse complement strand
CAATTAGTTTGAAGCACGGGCTTCCCCTCCAGCTCTCCAGCCTGCCAATTCCTTATCATTTCTTATTTCAACAATCTTGGTTCTCACACTAGGTCCAGTGTTATTATGATTAGCTAGCCTCTTGTGCACATTCCCCCCTCCCAGCATCATCTAACTCTAAAAGCAAAAAGAAGAAAATGGCTGCATCTCCATCTGTTGTTTGCAAGGAGTATAAATCTTTCCATTCCCCCACCATCCAGTCAGAGCGGAAGAAGCTTCTTGGATGAGAAGTAAAATGTCTTCAAAGAAAAACAAGAAAGTCCAGTTGCCTCATGAAAAAGCACCTTTAGGAAAACACGGTCATGTGGCTCCAGGAAGCCGTAAACAGCCATAAGTGCTATGAAGAGGTGGGTGGGGGTGGAGAAGATGGGCAGCCCTTAGTATTTTGGAAAGTTGTAATTACCTCTGAGGAGGTCCGTTGTCACTTCAAATGGTTCCTGAGCAACTGGGCATAAGTGGGGCTGTACCTATAGAAAAAGATGAGAAGGCAGAAATGACCAAAATCAGCCAAGTTAAGGAGATTGAGAAGCCTTTTTTTGACTCTACACTCATCAGGAACTGAACTTGATTCGGTGCCCTCAAATTTATTTAATTGCAATTCACAGGAGACCAGAAAAGGAGCAGCAGCCAATACCACACTCATCTGTTACTTCTTAAGTCTTCCAAAATGAGCTCTTCAACAATCTGGGGATAGCTCTCCCCCTCCCAGAAGAGGCTGCAGGAATCCCTGATTGTGGGAGAGAAACTCCTCTCCTTCTCCAGTGCCAGCATTCAGTTCAAACCTGGTCAGAACTGGCAGCTGTTTTGCTGCAAAAGGGAGAAAAACAGGGAAGTTCCCATCTAGTTGTATAATGGGAAGCTTCTGCTCCCTCTTGATGGGTCACCTCCCTGAGGAGATGAATTCCTCTCTTCTAGACTTCTCTTTTTCTCTTCTCCTCCATCCCTAAGTACCACCACCATGATGGATTTTCCCTCCAGCCCAGCCATCTGCCCCCTTCTCCTTCCAGATCTCCTTGTCCCTCTCCCCATCCTTTCTCAGGGAGAACCTCCATTTCTGGGGTCAAAGTTGCTCCCGGCTCCTTCCCTCATCTCTCCTACTTCAAAGCTGAGGGTCCAAAAAGACAGAATTGGAGCCAAGTAGTCACAGCAGAGAAGCTGATTGGAGGGGCACCAGTGTATAACCAGCTTGGTCTAGTGGTGAAGACACCAGGTTAGAAACTAGGAGACAGTGAGATCTAGTCCCGCCTTACATATGAAAACAGGCTGGAAATGGTGAATTCTAGACCCGCCTTAGGCATGAAAGCCTGCTGAGACTAGCCACTCTCTCTTTCAACCCAACCCACCTCACAGGATTGTTGTTGTGGAGAAAACAGGAGGAAGAAGAGTACTATGTCTGTTCCCCACAAGGAGTTACTTATAAATAAATGCAAAGTAATTGTCACGTTTCGAAGCATGATTTTGCTGGTGTGATAATTATTGCTTTTCAGCTGCCAATGAACTCCGGGGAGGGGGGAGGAGAGAAAGAAAGGGTTTGGAATGCAGAAATCAAAGATTCGGAAGCCAGACCGTGAGACTCAAGGACATTGCACCAGGTGTTTGACCAGACCCAGAGACACTTTCTCATAACAATATTTTTCTACTTGATTGGGCAACGTGACCTGACCCAGAGGGAGGAGGGAGAATTCCATGCTTTTACTATATGGGTTTGGAAGGGATCTTGCCAGAGCTGGTTTTGCTTTCATGTGTGCCAAAATGATGTACTCAATAAAGTTTTACATTAAGAGATTGGAATTTCTCGAAGGTGTTTGCTTGGTTGGGTTCGTCAGTTGGAACTTTTGACAGTAATAAAATAAAATAAGAAAGATGGGATACAAATCTAAACAGACAAACCTGCCTGAAGGGCTCCAGGCAGCCCATAATATTTTTATAGCAGGCTGAGAAAATTTTAAACCTGGACTGTTTCCCAATCCTACTCGCCCATCATTCTCACCAACATCTTTGCTTGCATTTGCTCTCAGATACATTTCACAGCCTGGACTTTGATTCTCGCATGCAAAACACAAAAATATTGTGTAATAATTCTACTTACGAGAAGGGTCATTCCTGGAATCGTCCTCTCCTTTCCTGAATCCTAGATTGCAGAAAGAGAGAGCAAAAAGAGGAGAGGTTAGGAGAAAAGCCCAGGAGAAGCCAGTCAATGATGGGAAGACGTAAACTTTAATGATCTCACTTCAAAAGATGCATATTGCAAAAGTTGGTGCCTTTTAACAAAATGTGTTAATCTGAAAAAGGGTTTCCAGGGTCTGGGGGAAATAAATAGGACTTTAATGTTCTCTAAAAAGAAGACAGATGGGAACGCCTGGGAAAAAAAAAACAGAAAAATTGGGGGAAAAAACATTTTGTCCGTTTTTTTCTAAATGGCTTTGGAAAACAAAAGAGGAAAAAAACAGAACACCCCCCCCCCCGTTTTTCCCCATTTTTTCTGGGTTTTTTTTCCCCAGGCCTTCCCATCTCTATTTGGGACTAACCAAATCTCAGGGAGGGGAGGTTATTGCCCTGTTTCCAAAAGGAGGAGCAGGAACAGAGACGGTAATAATAATAATAATAATAATAATAATAATAATAATAATAATAATAATAATGATGATGATGATGATGATGATGATGATGATGATGATGATGATGATGATGATGATGATGATGATGATGATGATGATGATGTTGGATCCAACTAAAAGGCATTGCCGACGCATCAGGAATCAAAGCATGCCAACCTTACATGGCAACAGATCTTCCAAATAGGATCAAATCAGTCCCTCTCTTAGGAGAGAGAATCCCAGGATCTTGGCTTTGATACAAGTGGATCGTGTTAAGATATTTAAATTTAGTAGCTGGAGCAGTGGGCTGTGCAGTGACCCAAAACACACAGGGGTTGTTGTCAACATCCAGCTTGAGGATCCAAATAAATCATCAGGTTCATTCTGTTTCTGAAAATCTTACTGTTTATTGAATACATGGCATGGTAATGTCAAAGCAAAATTAACTTTGAGGTTCCCAGGCACCAATTCATAGAATTAAACAAATAAAACAAATATACATACATATACACATGGATGAAGGGTTAAT
>NW_015395027.1:4197-6935 GCF_001527695.2 Protobothrops mucrosquamatus | reverse complement strand
GAAGATTTTCATTGAAGCCCTTCTCTTTGAACAAAGCCTTTGAAAGGGACAGAACTGGAATGCCTCTTCCCAACTCAGAAGAAGACAGGACTGTCCAAACCTTGGACTCAGCTGAACTGAGACTGGAATCCCAGCAAGAGGCTGAGATCTCAGATGCTTCTTGTTGGCTGGGAAAACAGGGAAAAAGGAAGCCCAGAAACAGAAGAGAAACAGTTTAGTCTAGTGGTTAAGGCACTGGGCTAGAAAAAAATAGTAGGAAAGTATGTTGGATATGTTTACAGCCCTGAGTTATTTGTGAAAATAATAAAGTCAGGTAATAAATAAATGAATACATAAATAAATAAGCAAGCAGCAAGTAAGCAAACAAGTTAGCTAGCTCCCCAAAGGGAGACACATGGGAGAAATTGACCCATCTTTCAATCACCCAGAAAGGGATACTTACTGAGAAATGCCAGAATCCCAGAAATTGCACACGCCAAGATAACGCCAGCCACACTAACACCGATGATAAGCCCCAGACTGGAACTGGATCCTGGAACTGTATTGGGAGAAAGAACAAATCACTCCATGGGAACCACAAAATATCTACTTATTGGAGGAAAAGATCTCAAACAGTGAGAAAGATAAGGGGTCTACCAAGTTAAGAAATGTCAGATGTCTTTACGTCATAGGAGACATATAGAATAGAATAGAGTAGAGTAGAGTAGAGTAGAGTAGAGTAGAGTAGAGTAGAGTAGAGTAGAGTAGAGTAGAGTAGAGTAGAGTAGAGTAGAGTAGAATAGAATAGAATAAAATAGATGGAAACTGATCAAAGAGAGAAGGAACCTATATCTAAGAAGAATAATTAATCAGTGGAACAACCTGACTCCAGAAGTTGTATATGCTCCAACACTGGAAGTTTTTAAGAAGAGACTGGACAACCATCTGTCTGTAATGGTATTGGGTTTCCTGCCTGAGCAGGGATTGGACTAGAAGACCTCCAAGGTCCCTTCCAACTCTACTACTACTATTTATTATTGTTGTTGTTATTATTATTATATATCTGCGCACAATTTCTCTCCCATAATCCTCCAGCTGTAAAAAGAGCCCAGCCTTTCCCTCCCTGCAGCCTCTCACCCTTCAGGGCCAGGTCCAGAGGTTGTTGCAAGCCATTGTGCTCCACGTGGCAACGATAGCGGCCCCTCTCCTTGGGATCGATCTGGATTCCGAGCGAGTAATAGTAGGTCCCATCTGAGTTGGGGGCCAGAGACTCATGGAAGGTGTCTTGCAGCCAGAATTCCCCATCCCTCGTCCAGGAGGCATCGATCTCCCTGGGGTAGAAGCCGTGGATTCGGCAGACGTGCCTCTCCATACCATCAGCTTCTGTCCTGCTGCTCATTGTCACCACTGGAGGAACTGGGGGGAAAAAAGGGGGGTTAGAATCAAAATTGAGCCTCCCTGGAAATCAGCTTGACTTGTGCATCGCACATGCAACCAGAACTCTAGGAGTCTACAAATAAATCAAGCTGCTTTGAATAGTTTTGTTTCAAAAACAAACATAAAAGCACTTTATTAAATACAGGTACCCCTCAACTGACAACATTTAGTGACTGTTCAAAGTTACAACAGCACAGGAAAAAGTGACTTAGTTTTTCACACTTAACGACTGTTGCAGCATCCCCATGGGCACATGATCAAAATTCAGATGCTTGGCAACTGACTTGTATTCATGATGGTTGCAGTGTCCAGGAGTCATATGATCACCTGTTACAACCTTGCGACAAGCAAAGTCAGCGGGGAAGCCATATTCTCCTAACAACCATGTTACTCATTTAAAAACTGCTGTGATTCACTTAACAAATATAAGAAGTCGTAAAATGGGGCAAAATTCACTTAACAAAGTTCTCGCTTCGCAACAGAAATTTTGGGCTCAGATGTGATTGTAAGTCGAGCTGTATTATTATTTTCTCTGTTGCCTTGCAAGTACACTGAGTGTTTCTGTCCCGGAGACAAATTCCTTGTGTGTCTAATCATCTGTGGCCAAATCAAGTTGATTTGATTCGAATTAACTCTTCCGGTCCTGCTTCCTGTCTGGATTCCGTTACAAGATTGACACTACTATTTCCACTTCTAGAGACTGATTAAAATATATATATATATCAGAGAGAGCTAAAAACAAAGGCAGCATCAAGGCTGCAATCGCTTGGACGACTTCCCAGATTCTTTCTTGAAGATAAGCTCAAGGCAGGATGAGCCCGTTCCTGACACATCGGGAACCCGGTTAAATAATGACTCTGAACAGCCAGCCAAAAGAGGATCAGAGGAGGCTTCAGCTGGGGAAAGCCTGCAGTGGCAGACAGCCAGTGAAGAGGAGGAGGAAGTGCCTCCTGCACCTGATCTGAGAGCACACAGGGCAGAGAAAAGGCAGGAGCAACAGAGGTCAGCCAGACTACTCCGGAGGAGAAGACCCTGTCTATCTTGATGGGCTGCACTGGGAAGTTGGCTATTTAGGACAGCAGGAATAGGGAGGCGTTACTGGTAACGTGTCAGTTTGCCGGCTGTTTGTTTCCTCGTCATGCTTCCTGCTTCACTGTGTTTGGAATCGTGCACTGGAGACCCTGAATATTGGTAAAGGGAATTACTGGTGAACATTAATAAACTCAGTAAACCACAGTTACCTGGGTGTGAGTGAGTGGGGCAGCACATTTGATTTGATTCGAATTAACTCTTCTGGTCCTGTTTCCTGTCTGGATTCCCTT
>NW_015395027.1:0-3908 GCF_001527695.2 Protobothrops mucrosquamatus | reverse complement strand
TTAATAAACTCAGTAAACCACAGTTACCTGGGTGTGAGTGAGTGGGGCAGCACATTTGATTTGATTCGAATTAACTCTTCTGGTCCTGTTTCCTGTCTGGATTCCCTTAAAACAGGGGTGTCAAACTCAATTTCATTGAGGGCCACATCAGCATTGCGGTTGCCCACAGGGGGCTGGGTGGGTGTGGCCAGGGTGGGTGTGGCCTACTGGGTGGGCGTGGATGGAGTGGGTGTGGCATACTGGGTGGGTATGGCCAGCTCTATATCATTCGTGTCAAGGGTGCCTATGGGGGCCTGGGCAAGAGTGGGACAGATCTGAGGGTCTCTGGCAGAAGGGGGTGGGACCAGGGCAAGTGCCAAGGCATGGTCCACTGGAGGAACCACACTGTTCCTCTTAGGCCATGCGGGGGGGGGGCTTATGGAGCTAAGACTGAATGCATTTCAGCATAGATGGCCACCACAAAATTGTACATTGGCTCCCGGCTGGCCTAGGCCAGGGCCAAGGCAGAGGGGCCGTTCCCTCACTGTTTCCAGGATGGCTTCGCGGGCCACATGAAACCACTTTGCGGGCCGCATCCGGCCCCCGGGCCTTGTGTTTGACATGTCTGCCTTACAAGATTGACACTACTATTTCCACTTCTAGAGACCGATTTTTTTAAAAAAAATATCAGAGAGGGCTAAAAACAAGGGCAGCATCAAGGCTGCAATCGCTTGGACGACTCCCCAGATTCTTCCTCGCGCAGTTAAATAATGACTCTGAACAGCCAGCCGAAAGAGAATCAGAGGAGGCTTCAGCTGGGGAAAGCCTGCAGAGGCAGACGGCCAGTGAAGAGGAGGAGGAACTGCCTCCTGCACCTGATCCGAGAGCACACAGGGCAGAGAAAAGGCAGGAGCAGTGGAGGTCAGCCAGACTACTAGGGAGAAGCCCCTGCCCGTCTTGATGGGCTGCACTGGGAAACTGGCTATTTAGGACAGCAGGAATAGGGAGGCGTTACTGCCGGCTGTTTCTTTCATCACCATGCTTCCTGCTTCACTGTTTGGAATCGTGCCTTGGAGACTCTGAACTTTTCTTGCTAAGTGAGCTTTTGAGTGTGTATTTTATTTTGGCCTGGTGGATTTAAGTTTGTTTGTTGGAGCTATTTGTTTGAACAACTTTCACTTATTTGTGGACTATTGACCAGTTGCTTTGTGGACTAATCTTGGCTTGCTTGTGGCTGGGCCTATAGAGACAGTTCTGAATATTGGTAAAGAGAATTACTGGGGAACATTAATAAACTCACTAAACCACAGTTACGTGGGTATGAGTGAGTGGGGTAGCACATCGGCTGACGATTGCCAGCAGAAAACAAGCCAACTGGGTCATCTGGCCTGTTCTTTGCCAGCAAACCTGTTAGAGAATTTTAATTTCTCTATTGGTGAAAATAAATCAAAAGCTCTCACAGTTGACTGCATTTAGCTGATTCAAATAAACTCTTTATATTCATATAAAATTATTTACAATACCATATATTCTTCTTCATAGCAACATAGCATAAATGAAGACTTCTTACAGCAGAGACAGACCTGAGACCTGAAACTGAAACCCAGCTTCTAACTCAATAACCTTTTTACACAGACTCAGTAGCACTTTCTTCACATTGGCTGACTGAGTTACCACATGACTCTTTCTGCTCGTGAATATTCCAACAAAACCTACACAGGAAACAGTTGCAACACCTAAGCAGATGCAGCTCCCATACTTTCTCTCTGGCTGTTTCTCCATACCTTCCCTCAAGGATGTCTCCAATCTGTAGTGGTCATTCTTCTGCAGCCACTCCATGCAGATATTCTCCAGGTAATCTGTGAAACGCTGATTGATGTAGGTTTCAGCCCTCTGCTTGAACCACTGGGCTTCTTTGTCAGCTGCTGTCCAGATGCCGGTCCCCATGTCGTAGCCAAGAAAATGCCGCCCATCATAGCCGTACTCCCAGTGGCCGCTCCTTTTCCCATCTTCCCTCACTTCACAGAAGACCATCAACTGGACGATGTGAAAGCCTAAAAGAAGCATCCCCGAGGTTAGGAGGAAAAGTTCTCTAGGAAATCAGAGAAAGCCACTTCCTGCTGGAGCTCCAGATTCTGTGACTGCCGAGAGAAGAAAGCAAGAAAGACAAGGATTACAGGAAGAGATCTTGAAGGCCAGTCGAGGTTGAGACAGAATTTGGGACTTGTAATACAGATTTGTCACTATAAAAGAATTCATTATAAACAAGGCTGGGAAATTCCTCATACAGTCTAAAATTCCTTAATTAAGACAGGATTTCTTAG
Organism: Protobothrops mucrosquamatus; assembly: GCF_001527695.2. Taxonomy (NCBI): domain Eukaryota; kingdom Metazoa; phylum Chordata; class Lepidosauria; order Squamata; family Viperidae; genus Protobothrops; species Protobothrops mucrosquamatus. The sequence goes on along the minus strand of NW_015395027.1, from coordinate 1,605 downwards.
AGGCCCACATCTCCCGGCACTGGAGTGAAGTTGCCTTTCCTGAGATCACTTTCAGATAATTTGAAATTGTGAAGGCAAATGATCTATATTGTTAGCATTTGTGGATGATATTTGTTACAGATGCTGAGAATCAAGAAAGAGTGCAGAGAAGAGCAAAACTGGAGGCTAAAACATATAAGGAATGGTTGCTGGAATTGGGTATGTCTAGTTTAACGAAGAGAAGGATGAGGGGGGACATGATAGCAGCGTTCCAATATCTCAGGGGCTGCCCCAAAGAACAGGGGGGTCAACCTCTTCTCCAAAGCACCTGAGGGCAGGACAAGAAGCAATGGATGGAAACTAATCAAGAAGAGAAGCAACCTAGAACTGAGGAGAAGTTTCCTGACAGTGAACACAATTAACCAGTGGAATGATTGGCTTCCAGAAGCTATGAATGCTCCAACACTGGAAGCTTTAAAGAAGAGACTGGACAAAAATTTGTCTGAAATTGTACAGGGTTTCCTGCCTGAGCAGGGGGTTGGACTAAAAGATCTCTAAGGTTCTATTCTATTCTATTCTATTCTATTCTATTCTAGTCTAGTCTAGTCTAGTCTAGTCTAGTCTAGTCTAGTCTAGTCTAGTCTCTGTTGTTGCTATGAAAATTATATGGATGTACAGATAGTCTTAGGACTGTTAGGGTTAGCGACTGTTCAAAGGTAGATGGGCCTCCCCAAAGGTACTTACGATCTGATTCCGAAACCAACAGCTGTTTCCCTCCCTGTGGTCACATGGCTGTATTTCAGGCACTGAGCAACCACTGTGTATTTACCACCATTTGCAGCTTTCCATAGTCACATGATTGCAATTTGTGACTTTTGCCCCAAACTGGTATTTTCTTCCAATTTTTGGCAAAAACAGCCCATGACCACATGGGAATTAGGGAGGTGGATCATCTTCAGAGACAGAATGGACTCCTTCCCTGCCGGTTCCAGCCTGACTCCAAGGTCGCTGAGCCCTGAGGATGTCCCGCTATCTGTCCTGTACCTCAGCATTCTCAAAACCGCCATTCCGCACTGTAATGGCTGCCGGTGGACTGGTCAGGGGGGTTGGGTTTCTGCGGGGGAAGAATAGCTTGGTGCTTTGCGCAGGAATGTTAGATTCCACTTGGTCTTACTGCAACCACTGTCTCTCGGTAAAAGTTCTTTTGATTAACCACACGGCATCAAGAGTTGTCCTTTCCTGAGAAGGGCAGTAGGGGCAAGTCCTTACACTTACGAGCCGGCCCCTTGAAATGAACGTGCCATGACCGAACAAAATACCTCTTGCACATCATATCCCTCGTAAGAATTTCCATTTCCATTAAATAAAGTTAGTTCTAATGAAATTGGCTTTTAGTGCCCAGTTTCTGGAGAAACCAGAAGGGGACAACACAGTGTTTCTCAACTATGGCTCTTTTAAGAGGAGTAGACTTCGACTCCCAGAATTCCCCGTCTGGCTGTCTTTGAAATCTGACCTCCATTTCCATGGACATTTGGAAGAATACCCCTCCCTTCCGTGCATGAGGAGAGTTGCCAGCATAGAAACATCATAAATAAGTCTAAATACTTGGGTCAATAAATACGTTTT
>NW_015395026.1:20433-24230 GCF_001527695.2 Protobothrops mucrosquamatus | reverse complement strand
CACCCCTAAAATCTACCCCAATATCCCACATATGCTGATCTCAGCCAAACCTTTTTACTCAAGTACTCTGCCATATTAAATGTTGTTTTCAAATTCTGCCTGCACATAAGATATGTTGTATTAATATGGGGTTCCCAATGGGTAGTTAGTAAGGCCAGGAGGCCTGGTTAACTTCTAAATTGAACAAAAGCAAGAATCACCTTTTTGAGACTCCAAGACCATCAAAATGCCATCAATCTTGCTCAGATTTCTTCCCTAATGTTTAATAAAACACGCTTGACTAAAAAAAATCATGCAAGAAATTAATAATTTCTCAGCTAGGCTTCCAGTAAGACATAAGAAACAAAATTTAAGATCAAATTTTTCCTCACATGGAATTTCTTCTGTAATAAGAGAGGAATTTACTACGAAACACTGTCCATAATCTGGGCATTTGAACGGTTACTCTGCTATGTGTAACTTTACATGATTTAAAAGTTTATACCTACTACTGAAATCTCTTCCACACTCTGGGCACTCATATGGTTTCTCTCCTGTGTGAATCCTCTGATGTGTAACCAGGGCAGATTTCCAAGAGAAACCTTTCCCACAATATGGACACTCATAGGGTTTCTCTCCTGTGTGAGTCCTCTGGTGTCTCACCAGTTCAGATTTCCAAGAGAAATCTTTCCCACAATATGGACACTCATAGGGTTTTTCTCCTGTGTGAGTCCTCTGGTGTTTCACCAGGTAGGAATTGCGACTGAAACCTTTCCCACAATCTGGACACTTATAGGGTTTCTCTCCCGTGTGAGTCCTCTGGTGTCTCACCAGGTCGGAATTCTGACTAAAACTTTCCCCACAACGACATTTATATGGTTCCTCTCCTGTGTGAGTCCTCTGATGTCTAACCAGTTCAGATTTCCAAGAGAAATCTTTCCCACAATCTGGACACTCATAGGGTTTCTCTCCTGTGTGAATCCTCTGGTGTTTCACCAAGTTGGAATTGCAACTGAAACCTTTCCCACAATCTGGACACTCATAGGGTTTCTCTCCCGTGTGAGTCCTCTCGTGTCTCACCAGGACGGATTTCTGACTAAAACTTTCCCCACAACGACATTTATATGGTTTCTCTCCTGTGTGAGTCCTCTGATGTTTAACCAGGTCAGATTTCCAAGTGAAATCTTTCCCACAATCTGGACACTCATAGGGTTTCTCTCCAGTGTGAGTCCTCTGGTGTTTCACCAGGTAGTAATGCTGACTAAAACTTTCCCCACAGTGACGACATTTATATGGTTTCTCTCCTGTGTGAGTCCTCTGATGGTTCACCAGGGCAGATTTCGAAGTGAAATCTTTCTCACAATCCGAACACTCATAGGGTTTTTCTCCTGTGTGAGTCCTCTGATGTCTAACCAGGTCAGATTTCCAAGAGAAACCTTTCCCACAATATGGACACTCATAGGGTTTCTCTCCTGTGTGAGTCCTCTGGTGTTCCACAAGGTAGGAATTCTGACTAAAACTTTTCCCACAATGACATTTATATGGTTTCTCTCCTGTGTGAGTCCTCTGATGGTTCACCAGGGCAGATTTCGAAGAAAAATCTTTCCCACATTCTGGACACTCATAGAGTTTCTCTCCTGTGTGAGTCCTCTGGTGTGTCACCAGTCTGGAATTCCGACTGAAACGTTTCCCACACTCTGGACACTCATATGGTTTCTCTCCCGTGTGAGTCCTCTGGTGTGTCACCAGGTTGGAATTCTGATTAAAACTTTTCCCACAATGACATTTATATGGTTTCTCTCCTGTGTGAGTCCTCTGATGGTTCACCAGGGCAGATTTCGAAGAGAAATGTTTCCCACAATCTGAACACTCATAGTGTTTTTCTCCTGTGTGAGTCCTTTGGTGTGTCACCAGGCTGGAATTCCGACTGAAACTTTTCCCACACTCTGGACACTCATAGGGTTTCTCTCCCGTGTGAGTCCTCTGGTGTGTCACCAGGCTGGAATTCCGACTGAAACTTTTCCCACACTCTGGACACTCATAGGGTTTGTCTCCTGTGTGAGTCCTCTGGTGTCTCACCAGGTAAGAATTCTGATTAAAACTTTTCCCACAATGACATTTATATGGTTTCTCTCCTGTGTGAGTCCTCTGATGGTTCACCAGGGCAGATTTCGAAGAGAAATCTTTCCCACAATCTGGACACTCATAGGGTTTCTCCCCCATGTGAGTCCTTTCGTGTGTCACCAGGCTGGAATTCCTACTGAAACTTTTCCCACACTCCGGACACTCATATGGCTTCTCTCCTGTGTGAGTCCCCTGGTGTATCATCAGGAGGGAATTCCAACTGAAACGTTTCCCACAATCTGGGCACTCATATGGTTTCTGTCCTGCATGCGTCCTCTTGTGTCTTACCATATTAGTGTGCATGCTAAATCTTTGTCACATTGGGTTGTCTGGTAGAGCTTCTCTCCAGTATGGGTCCTTCCATGAACCATAGGGAACTACTCTGAGTAAAGTTTTTGCCACACTCCAAACATTTGTGCCACTTTCACTGGGTGGATCATCTCCTGCATAATCAGCTGTGATCCGCAACCTCTATTTTTCCCACATTAGGCAGTCTGAGGGGTTTTTTCAACACTGATATCCTTGGATTCTTGAGGAGGCCAAAAATGTTTCTGATCTCCTACTTGGAGGTTCTTTGAGTCAAGTCAAGGCTTCCTGAAAGGGTTTAATTAATGCCTGTTCTTTTTGCCTATCCAAGGAACCTTCCTTCCCACTGACTTCCAGTTATGTCCACTTTTTTATAAATTTCGATATTATCTCCCTTGACGTCTTACGTCATGTTCCCTTGAGTTGCACATGCTCTATTTTTTCCAGCTCAAAACTTTGTTCTTGTTATTCTCTCCCTTGTCTCTCACCAGGTGAGACAGGAGAAGAGTTTTCAAAATTTCTAGAGGAAGCAGAAAAGGTTTTGATTGATGCTTTGTCTTGCATTTTAATGCTGCTTCTCACTCTCTGTGGTCCAGAGTGTTCTTCTTGGCATCCTCTTTGTCTGTAAGATTCATATTAACGGGTCAGTTTCATTATTGTTTAACAAATATTTGCAAGACAAGTGAAAGCAGCAAAAAGAAAAAGCTTACATTAGCATGAAAACATCAAAATTCTAGTATAACCTCTAACATTATTTATGATTCATTTGGCAGATAGAAGACTAGCAAAATCCAAATTCAAATATTGATTCAATTATAAAATTCTTTGGCTTGGATAGATCAAACATATATGAACACACATACCTAAGATTTATGTATGTCTGACCTAAGATTTATGTATGTCTATGTGCATACGAGTCCGTACATCAGTTAGAATAGAGCTGGAAGGGACCTTATAGATCTTCTAGCTCAACCCCCTGCTCAAGCCGGAGACCCTATACCATTTCAGACAAGTGGCTGCTCAGTCTCTTCTTAAAAACCTCCACCGATGAAGCACCTATAACTTCTGGAGGCAACATCACCACCAAATTCATCCGTAGCTGGCTGGCAAAACGTACTCAACGAGTAGTCCTCAAGGGCACTACATCCACATGGAGAGAAGTAAGCAGTGGGGTATCAGAAGGTTCCGCCTTAGGCCCAGTACTCTTCAATATCTTCATCAATGACTTAAATGAGGGAATTGAAGGGGAACTCATCAAATTTGCAGATGATACCAAACTGGTAGGAGTAGCCAACATCCCAGAAGACAAACTCAGGATCCAAAAAGATCTTGACAAACTTGAACAATGGGCCCTATCCAACAAAATGAGTTTCAATGTGGAGAAAAGC
>NW_015395026.1:12215-13723 GCF_001527695.2 Protobothrops mucrosquamatus | reverse complement strand
AACCGTGGGGGCTTTGCATTTTGCCATTTGCAATGTATGGGGTCTATTGGTTTCTGTATTCAGGTTTTATTGCTGTAAATCGGGTGGAATCACCTTGAGTTGGGGTGCCACATACATTTTCTTAACAAAGATACATATCCTGCGCTTATTATATGTAGAAATAACTCAAGGTGGCAAAGATACCTAATACAGATCTAAGGTCACTTTCTCTGGCCCAGCACAACAGTTCACCATGACTCCATGAAAGGGAACGAATGCACTAGGCCAGACAGAGGAAGCTCAGATTTCTTCCCTCATGTTTAATAAAACATGCTTGACTAAAAAGAATCATGCAAGAAATTAATAATTTCGCAGCTAGGCTTCCAGTAAGAGACAAGAAACAAAATTCAAGATCAAATTTTTCCTCATGTGGAATTTCTTCTGTAATAAGAGAGGAATTTATTACAACACACTGTCCGTAATCTGGGCATTTGAATGGTTACTGTACTATGTGTAACTTTACATGATTTAAAAGTTTATACCTACTACTGAAATCTCTCCCACACTCTGGGCACTCATATGGTTTCAACTCCTGTGTGAGTCCTCTGATGTGTAACCAGGTCAGATTTCCAAGAGAAACCGTTCCCACATTATGGACACTCATAGGGTTTCTCTCCCGTGTGAGTCCTCTCGTGTCTCACCAGGACGGATTTCTGACTAAAACTTTCCCCACAACGACATTTATATAGTTTCTCTCCTGTGTGAGTCCTCTGATGTCTAACCAGGTCAGATTTCCAAAAGAAATCTTTTCCACAATCTGGACACTCATAGGGTTTTTCTCCTGTGTGAGTCCTCTGGTGTGTCACCAAGCTGGAATGCTGACTGAAACCTTTCCCACACTCTGGACACTCATAGGGTTTCTCTCCCGTGTGAGTCCTCTGGTGTGTCACCAGGTGGGAATTCTGACTAAAACTTTTCCCACAATGACATTTATATGGTTTCTCTCCTGTGTGAGTCCTCTGATGGTTCACCAGGACAGATTTCGAAGAAAAATCTTTCCCACAATCTGGACACTCATAGGGTTTCTCTCCCGTGTGAGTCCTCTGGTGTGTCACCAGGTTGGAATTCCGACTGAAACTTTTCCCACAATGACATTTATATGGTTTCTCTCCTGTGTGAGTCCTCTGATGGTTCACCAGGACAGATTTCGAAGAGAAATCTTTCTCACAATCCGAACACTCATAGGGTTTTTCTCCTGTGTGAGTCCTCTGGTGTGTCACCAGGCTGGAATGCTGACTGAAACCTTTCCCACACTCTGGACACTCATAGGGTTTCTCGCCTGTGTGAGTCCTCTGGTGTGTCAGCAGGGTGGAATGCTGACTGAAACCTTTCCCACACTCTGGACACTCATAGGGTTTCTCGCCTGTGTGAGTCCTCTGGTGTCTCACCAGGTAGGAATTCTTACTAAAACTTTTCCCACAATGACATTTATATGGTTTCTCTCCTGTGTGAGTCCTCTGATGGATCAC
>NW_015395026.1:9553-11043 GCF_001527695.2 Protobothrops mucrosquamatus | reverse complement strand
TATTCTATTCTATTCTATTCTATTCTATTCTATTCTATTATTATTCCTCAGTTAGGAAGTTTCTCCTTAATTCCAGGTTGCTTCTCTCCTTGATTACTTTCCATCCATTGTTTCTTCTCTTGCCTTCTGGTGCTTGAGAAAATAAATTGACCCCCTCCTCTTTGTGACAGCCCCTCAAATACTGCAATACTAATATCATGTCCCTCCCCAATCATTCTTTTCTCTAGACTGGCCATACCCAAATCCTGCAACCTTTCTTCGTATGTTTAGTCTTCAGGCCTTTAAATTTTATTTTCTCCCATCTCCCAGCAGAAAACTAGAGGCAGAAGTTTTAAATCATACAGCGTAAGTGTAATAACGTCTGGAAAAAAAACATTATACAGTAGCAGCCGACATGTTTCAGCCTAGTTGCTTCTCTGCTTTTACACCCCGGAGGAAACAAGGCAGCTCTATTTGCTCCTGGTTTCCCCTCCGAACTCTCAACTCACCTTCCAGCTGCTGCTTCGACCCTGGGAAGAGCACGACTGCCCCCCCCCTCTATCCTTCCATGGATAAACCAGAAGAGGAAGTTCCTCTGCCCTTCTCCTCTCCTCGACATCCTTTCTAGCAATACTCTATGCTTTTAAAGCCTTTCACCTCAGCTCCTCTCCCTCCAGTTGGATGTCGCAACTCATTCACCGCCGACTCTGCTGTTAGATCAGACATGTCAAACAGAAGGCCCAGGGGCCAGATGCGGCCCACGAACTGGTTTCATGTGGCCTGCGAAGCCACCCTGGAAACAGTGAGGGAACGGCCCCTACTGCCTGGGCCCTGGCCTAGGCTGGCCGGGAGTCAATGTACAATTTTGTGGTGGCCATCTATGCTGAAACGCATTCAGTCTTAGCTCCACAAGGCCATCTGTAAACAACGAGGAACCAGCCCCTGCCATGTTGGCCCTGCCCGCTGGGTGCATGCTGGGGAGGTGTCACCCTGTATGAGGAATGAAGAAATGCACCATCGCCTGGAAGTGGCGAGCAAATGGCCCTCACCTACTTCACATATCCCGCTTGATGGACTCGGCGGAGGGGTTTCAGCAGGCACTGAGGCTCCTCCAGTGGCCATGGCTTGGCACTTGCCCCGGTCCCACCCCTTTCTGCCAGAGACCCTCAGATCTGACCCACTCCTGCCCAGGCCCCCACAGGCACCCTTGATGCAAACGATGTAGAGCTGGACATGCCCCCCAATAGGCCACACCCACTCCACCCACACTCACCTAGTAGGCCACACCCACCTGCCCCCCCACAGGCAAACACAATGCTGGTGCGGCCCTCAATGAAATTGACATCCCTGTGTTAGATTGACTGTTTTCCAGTCGCTAGTGTTGTGTTAGAGCTCCACCTAGTGACGTAAGCCTGAAAATACGCTCACTCTGTCTCTGGCATTTCTAAGATGTTTTAATTAAGAGTTGTTTTCTTCTCTTAGTGACCACATCCATAACTTTTCTCCAGGAC
>NW_015395026.1:5007-6121 GCF_001527695.2 Protobothrops mucrosquamatus | reverse complement strand
AACATTCTTTCTTTATCTTCCCTATTGCCATTGCAAATTTACCTCCCACCTTTTCCTCATTGGCTTAATACTCAGGCTGTCACAACCTATCCAAAGCAGCTAAAGCGAATACATTATTCCCCACCCCTGATTACATCTCCCATTACTCAAATTCTATCACCCCCTGCCCTTATTTACAAATTACCTTTTAGGGCTACTAATTCCTAGTAACTATCATATCAGCAAATTCTGGTTAAGACCAGTTTCTAGCATAGGAGAGGCCTTCCTACATACAGTTCTCAAGCTTCAGCTAGGCTCATGAAATTAGAAATATATACAATGTATTTTTTTCACAGGCTAGTACAGAGATGTCAAACACAAGGCCTGGGGGCCGGACACGGTCCGCGAAGTGGTTTCATGTGGCCCGCGAAGCCATCCTGGAAACAGTGAGGGAATGGCCCCCACTGCCTTGGCCCTGGCCCAGGCTGGCCGGGAGCCAATGTACAATTTTGGGGTGGCCATCTATGCTGAAACGCATTCAGTCTTAGCTGCACAAGGCCGTCTAGAAACAACGAGGAACCAGCCCCTGCTGTGTCGGCCCCGGCCCCTGGGTGCATGCTGGGGAGGTGTCACCCTTTGTGAGGAATGAAGAAATGGACCATGCCTTGGCGCTTACCCCAGTCCCACCCCCTTCTGCCAGAGACCCTCAGATCTGTCCCACTCCTGCCCAGGTCCCCACAGGCACCCTTGATGCGAATAATGTAGAGCTGGCCATGCCCACCCAGTAGGCCACACCCACTCCATCCATGCCCACCCAGTAGGTCACACCCACCCTGGCCGCCCCCGTCAGGGCATCCACAATGCTGATGCGGCCCTCAGTGAAATTGAGTTTGACACCCCTGGGCTAGTATATCTTCTTACAGTTCTGTAAAAACAATATTATTATTATTATTATATTTGGATTTATATCCCGCCCTTCTCCTCGCGGACTCAGGGCGGCTGACAATCAATTAAAATACATAAATAACAATTACAAATTTAAAATTAATTAAAAGAAATATTTGAACATTGTCCAATTAAAATATAATTAAAACCCCTCTAAAAATTACCCTAGGCCAGTCCTGCAAGCTGAAAT
>NW_015395026.1:0-1613 GCF_001527695.2 Protobothrops mucrosquamatus | reverse complement strand
AAGTAAAGCGTATTCTTGACTCTAGAATTTTTAGAGGGAAATTGCAGTATCTAGTACAATGGAAGGGATACCCGTTATCTGAAGCCACCTGGGTGAAATCCAGTGAAGTAAAGGCTAATAAATTGGTCAAAAGGTTTCATGTGAAACACCCCAACAAACCGAAAGATAACCCTTAACATATGCTTTGGTTTGCTTTACAGGATCTGTCCTTTTTGTAAGGAGGGCCGGATGTCAACGCTGCAAATACTGTATATTCTTGCTTTGACAATATGCAGAACTGTTCTGTCTGGTATTTTTATAGTTAAATCAGGCAACAGTGAAAGCCCGGGAAAAAGAAACCGGAAGTAAATCACATCTTCCAAGCTAATTGGAAGATGTGAACCATGACCCCAAAATAGGGGCAGGGAAAAATGCTTAGAATGTATGTGTAACGGAAAAGAATCCAAATCTAAGCATTTCCACCATGCCGTACTGACGTCTCTGTAACCTTAATAAATGCTTTTAGGAAAAATTATGCCTGAAAGTCCTTTTAAGTGTTTCGTTAATCAGACACATGACAGCAGCATTGCCATTATCCACATGATCGAAATAGGGATCCTTGCCAATTGACTCAGATTTGTGACAGTTTCAATGTCCTGGGGTCATGTGATCAACTTTGGGGACTCAGCTGGAGCGCAACCTTGGGGTCCCCCTGGACTCACGGTTCCTGCTTGAGAAGATGATGGCTGGGGGAGGAGCTTTGTAGAGATTCTTCTGGTGAGCCAATTATGTCCTTTCCTGGACCAGGTAGGCCTTCCAAAGTGGATCACTCATGCCTTGATCCCCTCCTGTTTGGATCACTGCCCTGGGCCACCAAGAAACTTCAGCTGGTTCAGAACACAACGGCACACACAGTTATGGGAGTCCCTAGATTGCCCACGTAAAATCTTTGTTGTGTGAGTTGCACTGGATCCATTTCTTTAAGGTGCAATTGATGATGCTGGTCATCACCTTTAAAGCTATTTCTTTATTATAGCAATAGCAGTTAGACATATATATCACCCCACAGTGCTTTATAGCACTCTCAGTTTACAGTGTCAGCATATTCTCCCCAACAATCTGGGTCCTCCTTTTATAGATCTCAGAAGGATGGAAGGCTGAGTCAACCTCGAGCCCCATCAGAATCGAATTCCAAGCTGTGGGCAGAGTCGGCCGGCAAAACTGAATTTTGACCACTGAGCCAACAGGACACCTGTCTTTATTGTCCCACCTTTATTATTTTTGCATCTATCTGTTCTACCAGGTCAGATATGGTGGGCAAGCTCCTAGCCCCTTCCCTTAAATAAATACTCTTCACCCTGAAGTGTGGCAGGCCTTTATCCTCCATGTCTTCCGTAAAGCAAGGGAGATCCAGTTTTTTCCCTAAGCACTGGGATAAAAAGAGGCGCCTGCACATCAGAAGCCTGAATTGAAACCAGGTTTTTGTTTATATGCATTTGGTTTTAATAGTTTAGCTTATTAGAGTTCCAAACATTAATAAAACCCTGTAAAACAAATTAAAATGAAACTGGAGTACAATACAACAATCTGATACATAGATAAGTGAAATAAGATAGAATTATATTTCAGTATCA
>NW_015395025.1:16958-18150 GCF_001527695.2 Protobothrops mucrosquamatus | reverse complement strand
GGTAACTAAGTACTAAGCCAAATTTAGATTGTTTCTCCATGAACCAATGTCTGTTAGATGCTGACCTTTTCTGAGATGTAAAGCAATATATGATTGCATTAATGATATGGATTATGTACTTTAAAAGTCATCAGAGAAAAGCAGGTAGGTGTAAAAAGATTTAGTTATCCTGATTTTTGGATGTATATAGGTTATAACTTATGGCATCGGTGCAAGTATCTGAGGAGTCCTCTTGCCACAATGGGATTAGCCCACCCAATTTGCTCCAGCAGAAAGGGCCTGCTATGGATCTTGTATGTGAAGGAATTCCAGTTGGTGGGGTCAAGGAGAAAAGTTTTTTCTACTGTGACCCTTGAACTGGGGAACAGTCTCCTCCAGAGATGAGAGGCACTCTTACCTTCTTGACCTTCTAGAAGGGCATTAAAACATGTTTTTTTTTCAGTTGGCTTGGAGCCCTGAAGGGGGCAATCTTCAATGGAGGTGATTAAAAGGAAGAAGAAGAAGAAGAAGAAGAAGAAGAAGAAGAAGAAGAAGAAGAAGAAGAAGAAGAAGAAGAAGAAGAAGAAGAAGAAGAAGAAGAAGAAGAAGAAGAAGAAGAAGAAGAAGAAGAAGAGGAGGAGGAGGAGGAGGAGGAGGAGGAGGAGGAGGAAACCACTTCACCTCATTACCATCTTGGTTTTAGTTTTATATATTCTTTCTTAATTGTAATTTTTTGTATATTTATCTTTTTACTGTTGGTAAGCTCCCCAATCACCATAGCATTGAGATGGGCAGAATAAAAGAAAGAAAGAAAAAAGAAAAGAAAAAAGAAAGAAAGAAAGAAAGAAAAAAGAAAGAAAGAAAGGAAAGAAGGAAAGAAGGAAGGAAGGAAGGAACGAAGGAACGAAGGAACGAAGGAACGAAGGAACGAAGGAAGGATGGTTCATGTGGTCATGCTATTAAGTCACTTCTGACTTTATTTAACCCGGAAGGGAATATTTACAACTAAAATTTCCTTCCTATACCATTAGTTTCCCTGGACCATCTCTTAGTACTTCAGGCAGAAGACAGAAAAATCACTAGAAGTATTCCACAGCTCATATTTATTCAATTAAAAATAAGTAACATTATCCAAACATGAATTTTGGCCCTACCTGGTTAAACCTGCTTGGCCAAATGATGGCTTCTTCATGGATCACTAATATGTCCTCTT
>NW_015395025.1:11830-14207 GCF_001527695.2 Protobothrops mucrosquamatus | reverse complement strand
TTTTAGTGGGAGTTTGGTATGGGGTATTTTTAGAGCAGGCCTGTTATTTAATTTGATTTTAGACAGAAATTTGTTTATATTTATTGTGGTTTTTATTATCGCCTGTTCACCGCCCTGAGTCCCATAAGGGAGATAGGGCGGTATACAAATTCAATAAATAATAATAATAATAATAATAATAATAATAATAATAATAATAATAATAATAATAATAATAATAATAATAATAATAATAATAATAATAATAATAATAATAATAATAATAATAATAATAATACAATAGTGTTAAAAAATTTAAAATCTACAGACTTACTTGAGCTGATATTTGCAGCCACAAATAAGGGATCCAACAGTAGATCAGTTTGTATGAGCCTGTTTGGACAAAGGGGGTGCAAGATGGCTCAAGCTGCTTGCAGTTGCTCTTCACAAAGAAACAACAAAATAACAATGTCTTGGACTTCTGATTGGGATCTTGCGGTGATGCAGACGCAGGAAGACGGGGCTCCATCTTTCGCATCTGGTTTCACCCTGCTAGGGGACCATGAAAAGGGTTGAAAGTTGCCCCATAGAGGCGGCAAGCAAGGAGGGGACTCTCGTTGATCACAAGGGGGTGGAAGCAACTTCACAGCAATTTGGATGAAACTGGATGAGACCTGATCCTTTCTTCATGATTTTAAGACCACTTCCTGAAAATCTGACCAAAGCATTCCCTCCCCCCATGAAAGAGGGAAAGGGAATTTCTGCCCCACTCTTTCAGAAAAAAAAAGCGGTGAATTAATACTTGGGGACACTGGCGAAACCTATAAGACTTATTTGGAATTTAAATATACTTTCAGTTTGAAAGGGGACCTAAAGTGTTTTTAAGATCTTTTTATTTTTATTTTTTTTATTTTTTTATTTTATTTTTATTTTCTAAAGAAAAAGACTTCAAAAGTTTAACAATATATGTTTTGGATCTAAAAACTGGAAAGTGTTGTTGATGACATCTAGTGGTGAGTTACGGCACTACAACTTGTTTATGCCTAAAAGAAGCTTGGCTTGAAACCCAGAACTAGATAAGATTTTGGCTGGCCTTGGGACTATTTTATTATTGAGAATTACAGTTGAGGGGAAAAAAGCAACAGGCTTGGGGGTTGCCTATCTATGTGGCAGAGATGATATACATTTTAAATTTGTCCTTTCTGAATTTTGAACATAAATACTGACTTTCAGAATTGCATGTTGGATTATTTATTTTTTTTAATACTTTGGATTATAAATATTGATTGTTAAACAACCCTCAAAGATTGTTCTCTCTCCCTGGACAGAAAGGATATATATTTTTATTGGACAAAAAAAAAATTGAACTCTTCTTATATCTGTTTAAAGGAGATTCAGGAATGGACGGTCGGTTGGATAAATCTATAAAGGCTACTTATAAAAACAAAACAAAATAAAATAAAATGGATGTTTCATATTCAGCCTTAAATAGTAAAACATAATCTTTAATATCTGTTCCTAGCAGCCTTAACTTACCATATCATCAAGCAAATACTGATGAAATACAGAAAGAAATTCTTTCCATGCTGAGATTGATACAAAAAACAATTATTCTAGCTTGTGAGCAGGTCAATAATAACACAAAGGAGATAAAAGAACAATTTCTAATTCAAATCTATAAACTCAGAAGACAACTACAGAGAAGGAACCAGCAACCCAGAAAACAGAAGGAACACTAGAGAATGCTGACACAAACATTGATGATTCAAAGAAGGAAATAAATGACCAGACCCAGATAAACAAAAACTCAGAAAATATAATGATAATATTGGATATGGAAAAGACATTTTATAAATCAAACTTTCAGAACATACTGGATGACAAGGAAGGAGAGCTGATGGACAGTTATTAGAACTGATGGACAGTTATTAGAACTGGGGTATCAGAGAAGGAGGGAGGTGGTTTAATGAATATCAATGGGCTAGCTCTTCCAAAAACATTTTAACCAAATTGCTTTACTTGTTCCAAATAACATATACAAAATTGAATTATTTGATGATCCAAATGCACTGACTTGGAAAGTTAGTTGGCAAAGAAAGAAAGCTAGAGTAAGATTGAAAGAAATAGAAGCTTTGACTTAATACTATACTATTGAGGTTTGAATATGGTTAAGAATAAATAGTTAGAAACAGAAGCATTTTTATAACTAGATAGCTAGGATTTGTAACCAGAATATTATATCTTGGTATGAAAAGGGAAATAAGAATATGTTAAGAACTTTGAATAAGGGATTATTGATTAGAGGTTTGAATATGATTAAGATTACATTGTTAGAAATAGAAACATTTTTATAATTAGCTCGGATTTGTAATCAGAATATTATATTTTGCTAGGAAAA
>NW_015395025.1:5921-8132 GCF_001527695.2 Protobothrops mucrosquamatus | reverse complement strand
CGGGTCCAGTAAACATGTGGTGGTGTTCAGCCGTCCCAGCATCCTGTCCATGTCCTCGGGGGTCACAGGATCAAACTCTTCCCACAAAATGGACTCAAGACCTGCCTCCATTGGCCCGCCTGAACTAGTCCAATCGGAGGCTAACCCGGCCCGGATCCGATCGATTTTGTCATGCAGGTAACACCCAAATTCCTCTGCCTGACCCTGCAAAGGGATATCCCGGACCCTCTGATGAAGGAGGGAGCGGGACACCCTAAACAGGATGGCAGATCGGTTACCTGCAGACGCGATAAGAGTGGAGAAATAGTTGCGTTTCGCCGCTCTTATCACTACTAGGTAAGTCCTTAAATGGGACTTTACCAATTTCCGATCGGATTCGGAGCGGGTGGCCCTCCAATTACTCTCTAGGCATCTCTTCCGACACTTCATCACCCTCAGCTCCTCGGAAAACCAAGGAGCCAAGGTAGACCGGCATCGGGTGAGAGGCCGCAAAGGCACAACCTGGTCCAGGGCCCCCACGGCCGCACCATTCCAGGCGGTCACCAGGTCCTCAGTCGAGCCGCGGTTCAAGGTCTCAGGTATTGGCCCAAGCTCCGTCTGGAACCTCTCAAGGTCCATCAGGCACCTGGGGCAGAACCATTTTGTCACTTCTGGTTCCGCCTCCCCACGGTGGGGCGTAGCGGTAGGAAAGGCCAGCCGAAGGAGAGAGTGATCTTACCATGACAGGGGCTCAACAACCATTTCCCCTAAACCATGATGACTCAGCCACTGGCCGGAGGCAAAAACTAAGTCCAGTGTGTTTCCTCCGGTGTGGGTAGGGACATCTACTAATTGGGTCAGGTCCATGGCCGTCATGGAGGCCATGAACTCCCGAGCCACCTCAGATGCTTCACCTAACAATGGCAGATTGAAATCCCCCATGACTAACAGTCTGGGGGTCTCAATCGCCATCTCGGCTATCACACTGAGTAGCTCGGGTAGGGCTGCTGATACATAGCGGGGAGCCAGGTATACAATCAGCACGCCCTGCTGCCTCCCATGACCCCACTTCACACCTAGGGATTCACAACCGGCAGTCTGCAGCAATAATAATCGCCACCCCCCCACCCCGACCCTGGGCTCTCGGCTGGTGAAATGCACGGTAACCTGGCGGGCACATTTCAATGAGGGGCACCCCCCCTCTTGGCCCAGCCAGGTCTCCGTAATACCCGCCAGGTCCACCTCCCCCTCCGATACCAAATCATAAATGAGGGGGGCTTTATTAACCGTGGACCTGGCGTTACACAACATCAGCCGAAAGCCCAGGCCCTGAGTTCCTAAACCCCCTAGAAGAGCCATGGGGGCCGGAGCGCGCCACAGCTCGTAAACAGCGGGTGCGCCCTCCCCTAGTGTGATATGGCCCTCTGCTCCCGCCATATCTACCCCTCCCATATACAGTCTTAATGGAATTGCCCTCTATTAGGCAGACCTTCCCCCCCTCCCCAATTCCAGGACCTACGCCCACCTCGCCAAGGCATTCAGCCGGCCTGGGAGAATTAACTTCAGTTTGCCCACCCCTCTCCCTGGAACCCCCTAAAACCCGGGCTAAAAATTTGATTAAAAATCCCCTTAGGTTGCGTTTTGATATGGATTTAATAAGTGGAAATTGAATGCAAATGCAATTAATATATGTTTTGGCTAGGAAAGAGAATCGAAACTGATATTATTGATATTATTAGAAAAATGTAACAAATGTTGATATCTAATTGTATGTTTACTAACAATAATCAGAACTGCATTTGCTTAATGCGTAAAAATTGTTAAGAAGAAGTGAGGATGTACTGGCAGGTATAACATTGGACCTAGTTGGAAAAACTTATATGTATCACTGAATATTTAATAGACTCAGTCATCACATTGTCTATTGAGCACTTGTTTGTGAAAATAGAAAATTAATAAAACATTTATAAAAAATAACAATGCCTTGAGGGGAGGGAATCAGGAGAAAATAGATCCAGCCACAAAAACAGCCTTTTCGAAGGACATTGATTTTGTGCACTTCCCTTGCTAAAAATTAGAAAATTAGAACAGTAGCTACATTAATTGCTTCAACAAAATTACATATTTTTACAATGACAAGGTTGGAAATATTGTTGAGTGCTTTCAATCCTTAATATAAGAATATGAAGATCTATTTTTATAATCTTTGAGAACTGAAAAAACCAACAATAG
>NW_015395025.1:0-2158 GCF_001527695.2 Protobothrops mucrosquamatus | reverse complement strand
CCCAATACCAAGAGCCTACCATTACAGTGAAGGGACAAAAACTGCAAGCAGTGGACCAATTTACGTATCTTGGTAGTACCCTCTCCCGCACAGTGACAATTGACATCGAGGTCAACTGTAGAATTGCCAAGGCAAGTTCTGCATTTGGCAGACTGCGAACTAATGTGTGGGACCACCATGGAATAAGCCTTGCTACTAAGCTTAAGGTTTACCAGGCAGCAGTGCTAACTACCCTGATGTATGCTAGTGAGACCTGGACAGTGTACAGGAGGCACGTTATGCAACTGAATGACTTCCACATGACTTGCCTTCGTAGAATTCTGAGGATCCAGTGGCAGGATAAGATACCAGATACAGAGGTCCTCTCCAGAGCAGGCCTATCATCAGTTTCCACTCTGTTGATGAAAGCCCAGATGCGCTGGGCAGGCCACGTTGTAAGGATGCCAGACCATCGCATCCCTAAACAGCTCTTCTATGGTGAGCTGTCTCAAGGAAAGCGATCGCACGGGGGACAAAAGAAGCGATACAAAGACACGCTGAAAGCATCTCTCAAGTCCATGGATATTGACACCATCTCTTGGGAACTCTTGGCGCATGATCGACCGACATGGCGTATCCTGGTTTACCAGGGGTGCCAGACATATGAACACAGGAGGACAATCTTGGCACAAGAGAAGCGAGCACTCCGTAAAGCCAGAGCTGCAAATGCTGAAGCAACAGTGTCCACATTTTTCTGTTCAGTATGTGGCAGAACATTCCGTGCTAACATCGGTCTAATCAGCCATCTACGGACTCACCGTTGATGGCCCACAATCCACAAGATGTCAAGGTCTTCATTGAAATCGATGGATGAACACTACTACTACTACTACTACTACTACTACTACTACTACTACTACTACTACTACTACTACTACTAATAATAATAATAATAATAATAATAATAATAATAATAATAATAATAATAATAATAATAATAATAATAATAATAAAGTTGGAAGGGACCTTGGAAGTCCAACCTCCTGTTCAGGCAGTTAACCCTATACCATTTCGGATAAATGGCTGTCAAGTTTCCTCTTAAAAACTTCCAGTGTTGGAACATTCACCACTTCTGGAGGCAGGTTGTTCCCACTGGTTAATTGTTCTCACTGACAGGAAGTTTCTCCTTAGTTCTAGGTTGCTTCTCTCCTTGATGAGTTTCCATCCATTGCTTCTTTTTCTGCCTTCAGGTGTTTTGGAGAATAGCTTGACTCCCTCTTCTCTGTAGCAGCCCCTGAGATATTGGAACACTGCTATTATGTCTCCCCTCATCCTTCTCTTCATTAAACTAGACATACCTAATTCCATCAACCTTTCCTTATATGTTTTAACCTCCAGTCCCCTAATCATCTGTACTCTTTCTAGAGTCTCAACATCTTTTTTACATCGTGGTGACGAAAACTGGATGCAGTATTCCAAGTGTGGCCTTACCAAGGCATTGTAGAGTGTGATCTTGATTTTATCCCTCTGTTAATGCAGCCTAGCACTGTGTTAGCTTTTTTGGCAGCTGCAGCACACTGCTGGTTCATATTTAAATGATTGTCCACTAGGAGTCCAAGATCCCTCTCACAGTTACTACTATTGAGTAAGGTACCCCCTATACTATACCTATACATTTGGTTTTTCTTGCCTAAATGTAGAACCTTACTTTTTTCACCATTGAATTTCATTTTGTTAGATATCACCCAGTGTTCAAGTCTGTCCAGATCCCCCTGTATCCTAAGCCTGTCTTCTGGAGTGTTGGCTATTCCTGCCAGCTTGGTGTCATCTGCAAATTTGATGAGTTCCCCATCTATCCCCTCATCCAAATCATTGATAAAGATGTTGAAGAGCCCTTGGCCTAGAACAGAGCCCTGGGGAACCCCACTACACATTTCCCTCCATGTAGATGTGGTTCCATTGAGGACCACATGCTGAGTACAGCCGGTCAGCCAGCTACGGATCCATCTGGTGGTGATGCTGTCTAACCCGCATTTTTCTATCTTATCAAGTAGTAGGTTGTGATCTACTTTGTCAAATGCCTTACTGAAGTCCAAGTAAATTATATCCACAGCATTCCTCTGGGCCATTACTTTTGTCTCTGGTCCACTAATTTTGTCACTATATATGATATATTGGA
>NW_015395024.1:3272-11046 GCF_001527695.2 Protobothrops mucrosquamatus | reverse complement strand
GTCAGCATATTGCACCCAACAATCTGGGTCCTCATTTTACCAACTTCGGAAGGATGGAAGGTTGAGTCAACCTTCAGCCAGTCAGGATCAAACTGCTGGCAGTCAGCAGAGTTAGCTTGCAATACTGCATTCTAACCACTGCACCACCATGGCTTTATTTTAATTGAATACATCATTTATTTTCACCAATATTGAAGTAAGTATAAATGTACAGTTACACTAAAATTGTTATTTACATTGTTTTTAGTTTTCTGGAGTCTAATCATATAGTTAGCAATACAGTCACAGGGAAAATGTTAGAGACATAGGCACTTTTAATCATCAATGCTTCAAAATATAAATCAACCGAACGAAAATCTAGTAAGTCCTAAAGAAAAACCATTAGTATAGTTGTTGACATTTTAATATCTCCTGGACTATACAATGCACAACTCACTCTGGAATCAGGCAACATAAAACTCAGTATCAAAACAGATGAAGCAAAGCTGCTAGCAGTGTTTCTCAACCTTGACAATTTTAAGGCATGTGGACTTCAATTCCCAGAATTCCACAGCCAGCAATGCTGGCTGTGGAATTCTGGGAGTTGAAGTCCACATGCCTTAAAATTGTCAAGGTTGAGAAACACTGTGCTAATGAGACTGTGCCATAGTTAATACTAAAGAAATCCACACAGCTACAAACATTTTATATAACAGAATATGAGGAGTCATTGGTTGTCTCTGAGCTTGGTTGTTTTCTGGCAGACATTTCATTACCCAAACCCTAGGTAACATCATCAGTGCTACACTATCATCCTCAGAGACTAGTATTGATGATGTTACAGTAGTGGCCAAAATTGTGGACACCTTTTGGGAAAAGTATACAGTAGAAATGCCACCTTTGGTTAAGTTTCCACCAATTTTTCTTCTAATTTCTTTATAACTGTAGCCTTGTTCACTTAATAATACTATTTTACATCGCTTTCTGGGCAACCAGTCAACTCTTTGCAACATTACTTTAATTTTATTACGTTTTACAAGCTCATTAAATGAAAGAACACAAAAAAACCACAACCAACTTGATAGTGATCACATAACACACTGACAAATGTCCTCCTCTCAGCTTCAATACATGACATCAATAACCGAATCCTACTGTGATCTGATTGGCTCATTGCCAAAACAAGATGACACCTGATTGGCTCTCTACACACTCATACTCATTGGCTACAATCAGATGAAGGAAAGCTACCTGATATCAACCTAAGCAAGTTGTGCTTCCTTTTTCTGGTTATTTGGCTATAACCTTTCATAGAATACAGTACAGATAATTGAACAAACTTTGTTGCATTACATTCTTGATTAAATTATCTTTCCATTGATATATAATTTTATGGTACTACTCCAAAAAAAGTGGTGTTATTAGCCATCAAACCTCAAAAATACACTTTTCCCAAAAGGCTTTCACAATTTTGGCCACTACTGTACCTAGTTTGGGTAATTAAACATCTGCAAGAAAACAACCAAGCTCAGAGAGCACCAAGGACCCCTCATTTCGACCCTGAGCTACAAATATTCTCCTTTATTGATAACAGCATATTTTATAACACTTCAACTTTTCTATCCTATATGCTGACATGGGGAGTAGAAAAGATGGAAACAGACCAGATTGCAGGTATTTTTGTTCTGAAATAACGGGTCCTTTTATTCAGTTATAAATATCAAAAATAAACTTTTACAACTCTTAAAACCTATCAAGCTTTTCACCTTTTCCTTTCTGAAGCATCAAGGATATTTTAAATAGGTACTGTTTCATTGTCAACATCAATACTTACATTTCATTCCATCCAGCAACTGTGAAAGGGATGTTTTATTCTCTTTGAGCATCAGGGTTCCTGATAAGTAACTATTAAAAATTTCAGAAAATAAACAACAGCTAAAAAGAATTAAATTATAGATCATAAAAAGATTGACATTTTACAACATTTCATGATAGACAATGCAAGATAGTTTAACAGTATTTAAAATACATTTTTTTTAAAAAGCAACTTGTTTTAGAATTAATTTCTTGTATTTCCACATCCTAAGATACTCAAAGTTTTCTCTCCTTTGTTTAAAACATTTATGTAGCTGCCTTATACCAAACTCTGGATGGCTCTCAATCAAAAGTCCATATTAAAAATATTAAAACCAAATGCATTAAAAACAAAACCTTGGTACCAAGTCAAGTTTCAGATATTTACTTCTTATCCCAGCACTTGGGGGAAAAGCCTGGTCTTTGGTGCTTCACAGGTTAGGTAGAGGCCTGTCACAGAAAAGGCACTCTTCCTAGCTCACCTAAGGTGTCAGTGTTTAAGGGAAGGGACTAGGAGCATACCCACCCTATCTAACCTGGTAGGATAGACTGGTGTTCTTAGGGAAAGGCAGTCCTGCAGATAACTTGGGCCTCTGCCATATAGGGCTTTAAAGGTGATAACCATCACCTTGAATTGCACCCAGGAAGAAACTGGAAGCCAGTGAACCTCTCACAATAGAGGTGTTACATGGGTAAAGCTACGAGTACCCATCCTGAGCACACTGTCACATTCTGGAGCAGTTGAAGCTTCTGGGTGGTCTTCAAGAGCAGCCCCACATAGCACATTGTAGTAATCCAAATGGGAGATATGATCTTCCATAAGCAGAATAATATATATATACACGTATATATAAATATTAAATATTCAGAAACTGCCTTACCTTTCCATATTAAATCCTGACCTGGATGCACTTGATACCATAGCGGTAAGAGCTATCTGAGAAGGTGTAAATAGAAGGCAGGCATCTGTCAAAGATACCCGATTAAGAAAATCATCTGCTGTTTTCCTCAATGTCTCAGGATTTTCAAGCAATTGATAACGGGTCTAGAAAATAAGTAATAGGCAATAATACTTTGGAATAATTTGTTGCTACAATTTCCTCCAAGCTCATATCCAAGACGTACTTTCAAATGAAAGGCAGATACTAAAAGGATTTCCATTCTCAAAGCAATAAAATAAAAATAAAATTATTTATTTTGTGGTCTTTTTCACCCACTTCGGAATCATTATATATAAAACCAAGGTTTTCATGAACTGATCTGATAGTTGACAAAATGTGAAGCTTACAAAATCAAACCAAAATGTCTTCTACAGTACCTTGTTCTTCAAAATAAAAAAGCTCATAGATTTTTAAGCTGATTATGATAGCCAACTTTACCAATATTTATTTTTAATATTTAAGAATAGCAAAAAAAACAAATTTTGTACCTCATTACTCATAACTTTGATGTTCATAAGAAATATAATTATATAGGTAATATCCTTATTTACAGAGAAATTAAGAATCCTCTCAAACATACACGAACATCAACACAAACAATTCAACATTTTCAACCATCATTTTGGCACTCAGTTCTAAAAGCAATATTTTGTTACCATTTTCAAAAACGGAAGAAAGGGTTTTGAAAGATGTGCAAGGAAAATCTAAGGTATTAAAGATGGGGTCACAGAATTAATATTGATATCTGTTTCATAGTATGGCCATTCATTCACTGTAAAAGTTTAACTCTGAATTACTCATATAACATTTAATATAGTTATTGCAGTCAATGTTTAACTTGGTAAGCAAAAAAAAAAAAGGTCTGGTACCTTCAAATCAATCAATAGCCCTTCAAATGGTCTGTAAGGGTTATGTACTATAAGGTGGAAATTCAGCTGCTGAATAAGTAGTAATTCATATTCCAAGATCTGTTCCAATGTCTTCTCCTGTCCTGCTGGGCTCTCACGAAGGTTACCAACAAAT
The DNA here is from genome assembly GCF_001527695.2 of Protobothrops mucrosquamatus. NCBI lineage: Eukaryota > Metazoa > Chordata > Lepidosauria > Squamata > Viperidae > Protobothrops > Protobothrops mucrosquamatus. The sequence continues at coordinate 7,249 of NW_015395024.1, read as the reverse complement.
TGTGCACTAGATACATTAAATTCATCTACTTTACAAGCCAAGAATGCACACGTTAACCTTAAAAACAAAACACATTTGATTGTAACAAAAGTATATAAACTTGAGACAATATAAATAATTTCAAGACCAAAAACATTTTCCTGAGAAACAGGCAGTTTTCACCTTGAAATATGAATATGAGCTCTACATATTTCTTATCTCTTATTAAAATTTCAAAAATGTAAAAACATTATCAATTCTAATTGATAATTAAAGCATAAATAGTAAGTTACTCACATAATTATCCGGGGATGATATTCCATTACTGAGTTATTGAGGTAAAAACGTTTGAAATACATGCATGCTGTACCCTAAAAGCACAAAAAAGTTAGAAAGTTCATTCAAATTACTTGTTATAAACATAAAAATAAATACAAGACACAATTTAAAATGCCAATGGCAAACTAAATAACAAACTGCTCAGTTCTACACACAACTATTCAAAAAACATAGAGTCAAAAGGGGAATTTATGAAACAAAGGATGCAGCCCTGCAATAGGTTATTTATTACTGTACAAATGAAAAGAGCATCTGTTTTATGTATAAATTGGCCCAGGAGAATAAAATAGCATGTTTGCACTCCAGTCTACTTGGAGATACTAAAACCCTTTTTCTATTTTTTAAAGAGTGCACACAAAACAGATACTAGAATTCCCTTCTAAACAGCACACTAGATCAGTAATTCTGCCCTTCTCCAAGTCAAAAATGGTATACTTCACAAATACAATAAAAACAAGTCCCTATGTCTATGATCTCAGATAGGCTTATATTCTTCACAACTATACTTTTTCCAGAATTATGGGACTTTGTTGGTTGTCCCTACCACTGACTCCTAACATAGATTAGATGAGATGTGATCTCCTATAGCAGGATAATTAGCTTTCCTGACAGTGTTATGATCTTCAGTTCATTCTGCTGCACAACTCTAGCAGAAGCCTTTTGTGGCAATATTACAAATTGATTACAAATATTACAATATTACAGATTGATCTAACTGCTGCTCTGATATTTGATGCATAATCTTTTCTTTCTCTTCCCAAGTAACAAAATAAGGTGGACCAGGCTCTGCATGAGAACGAAACCATCAATCACAGAGCAGTGAACATTAAGACAGTACTAATTACTTGGAAGGGAAACAGTTCTGCATTTCTTTTCAGTATTTCAAATCAGCATTACTAATTATTAACTAATACTAATGTTCAAAATAAAAGATTCTGCATATGGAAAAGAAAACCTTGCAAACCACATTAAATTTTGAAAATTTAATGGATTTTAAATTTTAATGGATTAAAATTTACAAAGAATAAGAATTAGCTGTTAACATCCAACATAGCCATTTTTTAACTATGGGATATTATATGAATCCAGACAGTGTGCTTAATTTATACTTCTGTGTCATGAGCATTAAAAATGGTTTTATTTAAATCAGCCTTAAAAATAGCATTTCAAGTAAGCAGCAGCAAGACATTGGTTTCTCTAAACAGAAAAGTTAAAACAAATGTAAAAAATTCAACAACTTACCCCAACAGATTTGGGCATTGCTGGTTTAAATACAGAGCAAAAGTCTGCTAATCTTTTTTCATAATATTTACAAATTATCAGCTCTTCATGTTGGTCAAGAAGAAATGAGTCTGTCTGTTGAACCTTATGAAAGAATAATATATATCTTAAATAGAAATCACAATTCACTAACACAGACTATAGCTATTAAGCAGACCCACTTAAGGCATAATCCTATACATGAGTCTTACTAACCTAGTATTGTTGACATGTGCAGGACTATCACTCCATTATCCCTAGGCAGCTAAAGGCATTCAGAGTTATAAATCTATATATTTGCAGAGAAGAAATTTGGGAAACCATATAACAGTTAAGGGGACCTTTCTGAGCTTGGTTATTTTCTTGCAAATGTTTCATTATCAAACTAAGTAACATCAGAGCACCAATCAAATCAGTGCATCAATATTCTCTATCAGTAACACAGAATATAACCCTATGGAGATTCTCAGTCATCCAGGTCATGGTTGTCCCAAAGATGCTTTTTCAGGAGGTCCATTTAGTGGTCAATGTAATCGTAAAACATTGCACAGATAAAACACGGTAGCTCACTCCTGCCAAGAGAAGTCTGATAAAACCTGTTTATAGGGGCATGACACACTATAACATTTGTTTCTCTTACTCTTAAGGGAAAACAGAATCTATATAACAGTGTTTTCCAAACTTGACAACATTTAAGATGTGTGGACTTCAGCTCCCAGAGTTCTCCGACTAGCATACCAAATTAGGGTTGGTGCATACCGGTTGCCCTCACTGAATACCCACCCATTCAAAGTCACAGTAGTGCTGAATGAATGGTATTTATAACGGTTCCTCATAGTTACAGCCATTGCTGCATCCTCAGTGATGTGATCACAATTCCAGTGCTTAGCAACTGGCTCCCAATTAAAACACCATCATATCCCAGATATGTGATCTTTACCATCTGTTTCCAACCAGCAAAGACAATGGGGAAGCCGGCAGGATAGCAATCGCACAACAGTGGGATACAGCAACCATGCCTGCCAACTGCCTCCATAAGTCGGTGTACTCACGTGACACCACGCATTACGATCGTGTTGTGGAGTGACACGAGTTCCAGTCCCAATTAACATCGGTAAACAAGGGCTACCTGTACCATTCTGACAAACTCTAAAGAGGGCAATCCAAGGCAAATGCAACGGAAAGCAAGATCGGGGGCTTCTCGGCTCTTTTGGCCCCCTCCGCTCCTACCTTCCCATTGGCCACCGCTTTGCATCTGAACTTGCGGTTGGCGTCAGAGCGCCTGCGGGACAATTCCTCCTCGCCGCGGAAAGTCCAGTAGCGCCTCTGCGTGCTGCTGTGGTACATCACAGCCGCCACCGCCGACGAGCCCGAGCTTCGCCCAACTGCTGTCTTTCAGACGAACCGCTTTCCTCAATCCCGGAAACGGCCAAACGCCCCGCCACGGGAATGGCCGCCTCCGGCTCCGCCCCCGCTGTCATCGCAGTCGCCACCGGGCCGCCCCGAGTTCCCGGCATGCCTTGCGCCAAAGGCGAGGTAGGATTTCCCAGCCTCGCCCTGAAATCTAAATTCGCGCGGCTTTCTCGCAGGGCCGTTCCAAGAGATAAGAAAAGTTAGAGTCGCTTTATAAGCTCGCACTTCCGGAAAGCTGAACATGGCCTGTTCTTTCTGAGGGGCAACCTTCACGTTTAGTCAGAAAAAAGGAAGCCTTAAATTTGAGCAACGGCAAAAAAGATTTCACGGGCTCGCACTACATACTTAATACCAAATGAGTTGTTTCAACTTCCCGTGGCTGGCAGCTCTGATTTTTTTTTTTTTAAAAAAAAGAGTCCTTGGCGAGAGATGCCGTCCAGTACACCTATAGAGATAACAAGTAAAGAGCTGTCGCACGCCGCGCGATTCGGGACTTGATTTCCGAGCTACAGCTAGAAAAAGGCTGCTGGAAAGCTGGATCCTTGGCTTAGGGTTGTTGTTTTTTTCTTCCGCCCATCAGTTCTTCCCGGATTCCTTGTTGTCGGCTTGGCTCTCCTGGGAGTCTCAATTAGCAATTCGCATTTTGGAAACTTGAAGAAAAAGCACCGCGATTAGATCCAATTCAAGCCTTCCTGGTTGCGGGATTGTAGCCCAGCGAGGATATGCGCAGGCTGGGTCAGCGGAACGTGGACAATCCGCCTAGCTTTGGCCTCCGGCGATCCAGTAGTGTAGGACCTCGGCATTCCGCCAGACATGGCTGGAATGGGAATCCCGTTAGACTGCAGACGTCCTTGCCCTGGAAGCCTCGGAAATGCCCGCCGGTACAGCAACAGCATGACAGTCCCTAGGCGCAACCTGCAGGGAATAAACCCATTCTCTCCGGGCTGGAAAAGTGCGCAGCTCTGAACATCGGTTTGCCAAAACCT
>NW_015395024.1:0-2843 GCF_001527695.2 Protobothrops mucrosquamatus | reverse complement strand
TCACTTACCGTCTTCATTAGAGCAGGATAACATCCACCCACTCCCCCACAGATCTCTGATAGGCAATTTGTGCTGATTTGACGAATAAAAAACTCTTTATCAATTCATCTTTGTACGCAGCATTCAGAAGATGCAATCATGCTGATCTCAGTCCCTGGAATAACTTAACATTTTGCAAAAAATATAGAAGATTTTTAGACTTAAGTTGTTCATTTTCTCCAAAGCAAATGTTTAACAGTAATGAAAGGCTTATTTATGCTGTGGTTAATTGTTACATCTCTTTAACTGCCAAGAAATAATTTTGTTGCATCCAAGTTTTAACTTTTGGCTTGGTTTCTATAAAAATATATAACATTTTGCCAGTTAGGAGGGGATAAATAGGGACACATGAAAAAAAAATAGGTTGACAATACAATACAATACAATACAATCGATAGTAATATTAATAGTGTAATAGTTCTGCAATATAGTAACAATATTGGCAAAAACACCTGCTGGTCCAGAATATAGAAATGATAGCACCACAATTACACTAATGTTCTGTACAAGTCAGAAGGTGAAAAGTTAGGCTAAGAGTTCAAGTTAAGATAAGCTGGATAATATTTATTGTATAAAGTCGGCCAGAGATGGAAAAGCTCTGGATGTAATTAAGAAAGCAAGTAGTCACCGGTTCTTCATACTTATAGTATATCAAACATGTGGCATATCTTGGGTTGCAGATTCCTAGTACAGAGGCAGAAGTTATCCATATGCTTTGTGCTTCTAGAAATACTATATCAGCAAATTAATGTTGATGATTTATTCAAATTGTTGCAAAAAGCAATACTGATCTTGTTCAATGTTTTGAAAGCAGCAGTAGCAAAAAATTATTTTATAAAGTTTACCAAGCCATTAATGGTGGAAGGGAATAATGCAAATAAATAAAACCTCAGTACCTGTTTAATGGTACAGTTGTAATGGATGACTCAGAAAGATGCACCACTGAAAATTAAAAGTGGAAACTGAAATGTGCTAGTAAATTATGAATGGCTCAATTGCCTGTTTTGCAAATTGTCCAGAGGCTAGAGAATTAGAAATGCAGTGTTAATTTTACAAGTATTGTAATCTCATTTTCATAACTAGCTGTAAAAGTTATTAATCAGTTGCTCTGGCCAGTCATGTGTAAACATTCTTAATCTATGAAGATGTTTTATTTTGCCATTAAGCATTACATGTCCTAGAATATTTGATCAGAATTATGACAATGGTGGAACAGCAAAGCAAACTTGGAAGATAATGAAAATTATCCAATTATTCATCCCTTTAAGAATGTACTACCTGAGCTATATCAAGATCTGCCAGAATTTTGCTGAGGTATTTTTTTTAAATAAGAATGTCTGTGCATCCTTGTTTCTTATTTATTTCTTCAATAAAAATATCTTGTTTCCCTTGCAGCAAGAGTTTGGACCAGATGTAGAGAAGCAGAATGGCTCTCTAGAGACTGCTGAATATCTTCTCCCATCAGTTTAGCCATTGGCCATATTGTCTTTTATTAACAAAAGCTGGAATTCAGGAATTGGCCAATTTAGTCATCTACCTTTTATAAATGTGTTTTTAAAAAAATTCATTGCAGATTTAAACAAATGTGGTAAATGCTGTTGTTAGGGATCTTTGAATCAATCTTAACACCTGGTGACTGTACATCCATGCAGGTCCAATGCAGTTTTTGGAAGTGGTTTGCATGTACTTTCAATTTTCTAGTCTAGGGCTAGAGAGCAACTGACTCAAAGGCATCCAACTGGTTTTCATACCTAAGGAAAAACTAGGATGTAAGAATGTAACCATTACATTAAACTGGCTTTTTAATTTAAAGATAACTAGTATCAAAACATACCCCTAATACAGCATGCACTCTGCAGCTAAAGTAAACAGCAGCATTCTGCTTTGTACCAAGAAAGGACTTTAAGACATGTATTAAGACCATTTCAGTTTTAAACATGTACTAGTTGCTAGGTCAGGAGTTTCATATGTGTACACTCATTGATCTTTATGCCCATACTGGGGGCATTTTTTCGACAGAAGAATTGGAGTAACAGTTCCAGTTCTCAGAGATGGAAGGGGCTCCATTCAAATTATGGTTTAGTATTTGAAATAATTAAGTGAGTTGATCTTTTCCATTCAAGGTGGTAAAGTTAATCACTCCCAAGAATTAATTTGGTGTTTAAATTTCAGTTAGCCAAAAACACTGGGGATGGTGGTGATGGTATGGCTTTGACATAGGGGTCAATGAAAAAAAGAATTGAGTGGGGAATTCTAAATATGCTCTGTCTTTTGATTTCTCAAAGGCTGTGATCCATTCAGGTATATACTTAATACTCATTCACCAGATCACCAAGGTGATCTTCAGAAGAGATTGACAATGTTGCTTGCAGATTATTTTACTTCTACTGAGTACAGTAGCAGAGTCTGAAGTAGAAAGTAGTGAAAGGCTTAGCCTCTTTATTCTGGCAGTCTTGCTCATGATTGCTGTGCTCTATCCCTGGTGCTCCGATCTTGGTAGCAGATAAGACTGGTTGCCATTGAAAGTGGTGGTGCCATAGGCATCTGCTCTTAGATACAATGATTTAAGAGTGGGGACATCAAAACCGCAAAGCCCACCCTTTCCAATCATGTGCTAATATCATATACAAAAACAAATCACAGCATTTGAATCATGATATAATGACACATTTAATCACGATCCATGTCCATCATGGGTGCCTGTGGGTAATGCTCATTGTGGCTCCAGATTCCATGATTTATGGCTTCAGGTTGTTTACTCTTCTGTTAAAAACCATATTTAGATCTTATAGATTGGCTTATAC
>NW_015395023.1:14119-16807 GCF_001527695.2 Protobothrops mucrosquamatus | reverse complement strand
GATGGTCTTCCAATGTCAGCCGTGGATCCAGGAGGACTCCCAAGTTGCGGGCCTTCTCTGAGGGGGCCAAAATTTCGCCCCCTATAGTCAGCGATGGAGTCAGCTGACTATGCCGAGGCGCCGGCAGCCACAGCCACTCAGTCTTGGAAGGGTTGAGCCTGAGTCTGTTCCTCCCCATCCAGACCCGTACGGCCTCCAGTAAAGTAAATTCAAAGTAAAATTCAACTGTCAATCCAATTAATTACTGCATTAAAAAAAAACCTGAAAAATTTGTACACAATTTTCCCCAGGCTAATTCTATATTGTACTCCCAGACATATAATCCCTGATGGACAAGGAATATCCACCTCACATTTACAAAAGTGTATGTAAATGTTGTAGCCTGCCAGAATTTAAACTGATAAATTGATAAGTCACAGGAAAAAACAGCTTTTTTCCACAACGATTTCTCCTCTCCACAATCTTACTCCAGCAGCCATTTATCTAAAAGTCAAACTTTGTTTCTTGAATTCATGGCTAGAGAGAATAAGATGGAAACTGATTTAAAAACATTTAGGAAGAATTGATAACAGGAGGGGGAACATTATCAACATGTTCATGCCCATCAGCTTTTTGTTTATTTAGCACACGAAACACTAATCTTATGGCAATGTTCAGATTTGTTTCTAAAAGCTGCTTTTGCCACAGTCTTCAAAAATAGGATGTTATCATTACATGACAAAGTGTATATTTTTAGTTGGTTTTTTTTATTTCCCCCCATTATTTTATAATCTTTATCTTTGCCACCATAAATCTAAATCTTAATTCTTCTTCATGCACTACTTGGAACAACTTCATTTCACTCACACATGTAGCTGGGCCAACCATGTGACCTGTGGACACATCTGAAGGGAAGCATCACCAGGGAATAGTAGAATACATTGTATTGCTGAAACTCCATTACTTTCTGTTTGTTTTGCTAGAGAAGCCCATCAGTAGGTCAGAGAGGATAGGGGCAATGCCAATGCTGACTGAATTTAAATTATATTTCTTATGTTTTTAAGAAATTCTACAGCAGGATTAAGGGAACTATGGCTTTCCAGATACTGTAGAATTATAATATCTCAGAATACTAGCTAGCTAGACCAATGATGAGGAATTCTGGGAATTGTAGTTTGCAACATTTAGTATATTTCCTCGGAAATGGGGCAAATCTGAATTGGAATGGAATGCAAAGTGTTTAAAGGGAAAATTGATTTTGTATTTTTCGTGGGATTGTTCTGATTTGGTATAGATGTTATTCCATCTCCATAGTTTCTGGTTAAATTTCTCTTTCAAAAGAATTTCAAAAGATTTAAAATTGTGATCTCTCCACTTGTTTGTTACATACCAAAATAAATATTCTTAGCAAAAACGCCCTCACTTCAGTCTTTCTTTTTTTACTCTGTCTTTGAGTCAGTGTTGAGTCACTCATTCTGATATATTCTGCCTGAATAAATCCCTGCAGTTTTCCTAGCAAGGTTTTTCAAAAATGATTTGCCATTCTCTGTTTCTCTCAATGACCAAGAGCAAGTAACTAGTATAAGGTCACCCAGGTAGCTTTGTGCCTAAGGTGGAACTAAAATTCGCGATCTCCTGGTTTCTAGCCTGGGTGCTTTAACTACTACACCAAATTGGGTCACCTCATTGCCTAAATTCCTCTAAAATGTCCATGAAAACATAAAGCATGAAAGATTGCTCCCAAATATAAAATATTTATATTGAAATTCTTAGTCCTCAAATCCTGAAGGAGAATTGAAACCCTTAGTCACTTATTTTAGATAGTTTATTTATTTACTTATGTATTTATTTATCTATTTTTCTTATCTTATGAAACCAATTGCAAGTGGCTTTTACAACAACAGTAAAAACCAAAAGGAGTAAAATCAAAAAGCAAGTGCCTTAACCAACAATCTCCAATCTATCCAGCAATACATTTCTTACATTTCAAACACAGCTCCTAGTTTTCAAATCTAAGGGGTTAAAGGCAGACTCGGTGGAACAAAAAATAGTCACGACTATTCACATTGTTTCAATAGGCCAGTTATTTCAATATTTGGGTGACTTAACCGGGATCCAAATCCAATAAAATTATTTTGCATTAGTTGAGTGATCCGAGGATATTTCTTAGTGGAAGTGGAATATCACACACATCCACTTTATTAGCATTAAGTAAAAGAGCAAATAAATGGTCATGCAGTATAGATAATTCATTTTGACATTTTCGCTGCGCTAGTCAACTAATGACAAAATCTTATTGTAATTTCACAGATCCAAATCACAAAGCTTTGATAACCATTTTTAAATCCTTTAAGTCTCTCAAGTAAAAACATCATTTGTGGAGTTTTTCCTGTGAATTTGGAAGGATCTAAATTCTACAACATTCCTGTGCCTGATTAGATTCAGGATCTGCTTAAATAAGAACACTTTCAGGCCCTAGGATATTCAATGGCATATTTTAAGTGCCTTGCTCCTCACAAATTTGGCTGTATTTTAATCTACCCACTAAGGAAGGTTGTGTTTGTGCCTTGTGACTGACGACGTGCTGCCAAATGCGAGCTGGTAGACCTGGTGCAATTTAGCTGATCCCATACAATTTCCTCCTACACTCTGAATTGATCTGCAGGATGACCTTAGACAATTTGTCTTCTTTCTGGGAGAAATGTCACC
>NW_015395023.1:0-11046 GCF_001527695.2 Protobothrops mucrosquamatus | reverse complement strand
GACTCTGATTAATAACTTATTTTTCATGTATATCATATGCATGGACACACATGTATAGACAAACATGCACACATGCCATTGTTGTGGGATGTAAGGTTTTTTCTTGTAGAATTTCTTTTAGTAAAGTAAGCATTCTCAACACTTTAGCATATACTGCAATCTTTTAAACAAAAAAGCAGTATGCTAAGTGAACTAATTACATAGTGCATACAAAGGCATTTGTTGTTTACTTGTTTTTTGTTGTTAAATACTCTGTAATTTCAATATTTTATTTAGTTTAGTTTTTGGATTTCAGGATAAAGACAGTGTTGTAATTATTCACAGCCGGTATTCCAACTGTTAATCTGAATTACATCTCTACTGCATTGGAAATAATTAACCTCTAAAAATATTTACACATAAAATATTTTTAGCAATGAAATAAGTATGTTCTGGAATAATGTGAATATTAAGCAAAGGCAGATCTTCCTAGGGTGCACAACCGACATGGAAAATCTATAATATAGGCTACATTATGTAGGATACAAGATACTCTCAAATAAATCACATTTAGAATCTGGTTTTATGTATATTCATTAGATATGATCCAATCCAAAATTGGAGCGTTCATCATATTAACAATTCAAACTATGAAACTCTTAACACGAGTTGTGTCATCTATACATACTAATATGTGGCCATATATATTCAACAATAATATTAAGTAATATTAAATATAGTACAATGGCAGGAAACTAATCCAACTTCTCAAATGTCTTGATGAATGAAAATTATATCCATGAAAACTCAGAGGACCAGTCTATTAAATATGGCATGGTGACAGACCCTAAATCAATGTGGCAGAAATAATTTGGAACTACTTTTGCTAGAACGTATAGACTATCTCAAAACTCAGAATTAAATGTCCCAGCAAAACCAACTGAAATTGCTCTTGCTAATTTCCCTCTTATTTTCAGTAGTTCTAGAGGGGAAAAGGAACTGAAATATCTCTTCACAGCTGAAAAATTGGATATATCCAAGCTTACATGAACTGGCCAAGCTTTGAAAGTTGTAAATGATTTAGCACTTTGTTCTCCCATTCCACTCAAAACATTCTCTTCCTTAAGATTATTAGGAGGAATTCTATTGTCATATTTTTCACTTGTGCCTCATTAATTCCATTCTAAACTTCTTGTAATTAATCCATATCTGTGTTCAAATTTATAATATGTGTATTTCAACAAGTATTAGATAGGAACTACCTGTCCTTATAGCTGCCTGATACCATCATCACAATATACCTGGACACAATAACATTCCTTAACATTACTTGAGTATTGTCAAAGTGACATCCAGAGAGTCCTAGCATTCTTTTTCTGACAATAATACTTAGTTTAAGCCCTCACTAATAACCAACAAAATCTCTAATGTCTCTTTGCTGTTATGCACCTGGCTCTTGATTTTCAGCACTGTACTCCTCCTTATTACTTTCCTACAAAGTAACTTTTTCCTCCCCACTGAGGTTGTTTGATTTTATGTCTGAAGTATAAATACCTGTGGGTCTGCAGGTGAAGATGATAAGGACTTCCCAACCTGTTTCACAGCTGATCTTGGAAGTGGTTCAGCTGCCTTTGGCCAAGAAATTAATCAATTCCAATATATTCCCAATTCAGGAGAAATGAATACCTGCAATTATTATTATAGTTCATAGCACAATCAGCCAGATGTTTCGACTGGATTTGGCATTTTTATCCACCCATTGAGTTCTTCCCAAAGTCCTGGGATAAGCAGGTGTTTTTGTGTGATGCTGTTAAAAGATATTGTCACTTGTAAGGTGTTCCAAGTAAAGCTGCCTTCTTCAATTGACTGATAATGATTTTGTCAATGCCAATGATGTTCAAGTGGTGCTCCAGGTACCTATTAACTGTTGATACTATCTTTGCTTTGTTTTGCCACACTTACGTATTTCTATTTGCAGACCTTGGTGTTTTGTGATTTCCCCCCCCAGTTCTTTCTCTTCTATTCTCCTGTCTCCAAGTTCTGCTAAATCCATTGTTCGGACTTTTTTTTAATTATGATTCATTGCCTACAGTCAGCCAGATGTTTAGTCTGAGTTTGGCATTTCTATCCACCTGTCAAGTCCTTCGCAAGGACCTGGGATAGGCAGACATTGTTTGATGGTGTCAGAGGTATCATTGCAAAATGTAAACTGATTGATCCAAGTCAAACTGCCTTTTGCAATTAACTGATGGTGATTTTGTTATTGGAGATGATACAGAATAGAATAGAATAGAATAGAATAGAATAGAATAGAATAGAATAGAATAGAATAGAATAGAATAGAATAGAATAGAAAGGACCTTGGAGGCCTTCTAGTCCAGCCCCCAGCTCAAGCAGGAGAACCTATACCATCTCAGACAAGTGACTGTCTAGCCTCTTTTTAAAAATCTCCAGTGATAGAGTGTCCACGATTTCTGGAGGCAAGCTATTCCACTGGTTAATTGTCCTCACTGTCAGGAAGTTTCTCCTTAATTCCTGGTTGCTTCTCTCTTTGATCAGTTTCCAACCATTATTTCTTGTCCTGCCCTCTGGTGCTTTGGTGAATAACGTGATGCCCTCCTCTCTGTGGCAAACCAGTTAAAGTCAGCTCTTTTGAAGTTCAAGACACTGGTTGGATTGTTTTCTGTTGCTAGTGTTTGCATTATATTAAATTCCAGTATGATGTGGTCACTGTCGCCCAAGGTTCTGGCAACTTCAACTCCCTCTGTCACTTCTTCTCTATTAGTAGAATTAAGTCAGTATGGCTTTATGTCTAGTTCCCTCTTCCACCTTTTGGATGACAAAGTTGTCGGCTAGATTGGTCAGGAATCTATTTGATCTCCTGCTCGCTGCAGAGTTTGTCTCCCAGTTGATATCTCGATAGTTGAAGTTTCCAGTTACAACTGTGGTATGCTTCCTACATACATTTGTTAACTGGCTGGAAAAGAGTTCATCTATTTCTTCTGGTTGGTTGGGTGGCCTGTTATATATACCTATGGTAATGTCATTTTTTTCTCTTTTATATTGACCCATATACATTTTATCTTGGATCATGTGCATTTCTGTAGATATATAGTGTTTTCTTACATATAGTGCAGCTCACCCTTCTCTTTTTGTAGACCTGTTTCTTTTGAACAATTTGTATCCATCCATCAGTCCATTTCATTTATGGATTTTGTCTCACCAGGTTTCTGTAATGCCAACTATGTCATACCCTCCCTGGTGTACTATTGCTTCTAGTTCGCTGTTTGTTCCCCAAGCTTTGAACATTTGTATATAGGCATTTAAGACTTTTATGCCTGTTTGTGGATATGTTTCCTGCATCTCCTGATTGTTGTTTGGGTTTTTCTTTTTTCTCATCTCTGCCTATCTCATTGTTTGATTTGTTTTCTTGGGATTTATGATTGGGTTTGGGTTCTACAGATTCTAAAGATTGGTCACCCTCCATCCTTAATTTTAATTTAAAGCCCTCCTGATGAGTTGGGGCAGTCTTTTTCCAAGTACATTTTTCCCTGTTTTCGTGAGGTGCAGCCCATCCCTTGCCAAGAATCCTTTGTGTAGGAAATGCAGTCCATGATCCAGGAAACCAAAGTTTTCTTGGCAACACCAACCCTTTAGTTAATGGTTTATTTCTAGAATTCTATTTTCCCTCAGTGGGTGTTGGCTTTTTGTTGGGAGTACAGATGAGAACACTACTTGTGCTCCTAGCTTCTTAACTTTACTGCCTAGTTGTTTATAATCTCTCACTATTGTACTCAGGTTCTTTGTTGTGTCATTCGTCCCAATGTGGAGGAGGAGGAAAGGGTAGTATTCAGTAGGCCTAATTATTTTGGTTGGGTTCTCAGGCACATCTTTGATTTTTGCTCCAGAGAGACAACATACCTCCCTGGATTGTATGTCCGGTCTGCAGATGGATGATTCTATTCCTTTGAGGATAGAATCTCCTATTACCAACACTCGCCTTCCTTTTGGGGGGGTGCAGTCTGGGGTGCTTTTCTGTTTACCTCTGGTGTGTTTGTTGATGTGACTTTTTAAGGGATATTTGAAGTTGTTTCTTTGCTAGGCATCTGCATGTTTTCTTTGAGGGGAGGTTATGGGTCTGCGTGTTTCCATCTAAAGGGAGAAATCGATTGCTCAGTTTTAGTGGGGCTGTTTCTGGTTGGGTTGGATTGAGCAGAAGGGGTTTGTTAGTTGTATTCTGCTTCTTTCTTTGAGTATTGTGTTTCCTTCTATGTGTGACATATCTCCATTTGTCTTCCTCCAAGGGTTTATCAGTAGGGTCAAATCATCTGGGAGTTATTTGCTCATTAATTGGTTCGGATTGGGTAGAGCTTTCTTTTGTACATTGGGGTTTGGTTAGAGTTGCCTCTAACTTCCTTATTTTTTCCTCCAGTAGTTTATATAGTTTACATCTCCAACATCCCGATAGATGGCATTGTTTAATTGAAGGAACCTGGAAGGCACCAACCTTGTCAAATCAAATCAGCCAGGTTACTGTGGTACAATAAAGGGAAAAAAATAGAAATGAACTGCATTAGTGTCATTCTGTGTGTATGTGTACACGTGTACATATGTGAAAGCATCCAAGTGTGCAAAGCATCAGGAGGAATAAGGAGCAAACAGTCCCTAAAATGAAAAGAGCACTCTAGAGATAGTCCGAAAGGCAGTCCAGTTTGACACAGGAACCAACCAGTGAGGTTTATCTGCAGGTATAGGAAATGCAAGAAATAAAGCAGCAAGTAATCATGTCTACTGGTGGCCATAGACTGACAACCAGCTTGGCTCCATTGTCAACCCATTACAATTTGGACTGGAATTTTGGAAGTTTTAACGATTGGAAGCTTGGGAGGTTGCTTGGTAAATCAGACCAAAGAATCAACTTCATGGAGAGGCTAAAATTACTTTTGTTGAGTTGGACTATAATAAGAGAATCTTGCAAATCTGATTGTGTTGAATCTCATGTGAATTAGGGTGGTGTCTAGTTTGATCTGCTTACAAACAATATCTTCTTGTTGTGGATTTAAGATATTTTCCCTCATTACTTTCATAATAGAGGTCACATATTTCTATCAATATCATCTTCTTTATTCTGTACAGGAGGAGAAGTGTTTAGGCAACAGTAACAGCATTTCCTTAGAGTAGGGAAAAGAACAATGTGTTCAATCTGTTGCAAGCTTTGTGATAGGTATTAAGTGAAGCACTGATTGGGGACATCTATTTTCTCTCAAGAAATCCTTATACGTTCTCTCTCCCTCTCTCTCCCTCTCTCCCTCCCTCCCTCCCTCCCTCTCTCTCTCTCTCTCTCTCTCTCTCTCTCTCTCACACACACACACACACACACACACACACACCCCGATACTTTTTCCTCATTTTTTTTCCTGACAATTTCCTCTGTATCTCCCAAGCTTCAGAAAAGCTTTAGATACTGTTTATTTAGAAATCTGAATGGAAAACTGTTGAAATTAGGTCATGGACCATATGAAAATAAATAAAGAAATCTGTATGGCCTAAAGTTAGTAAGTTACTCATCCTTGCCTTAGAGAAATAAATTGTTGGTCAAGCAACTGGGAACACTGATTGATCATTTATGTGACCAATTCATCACTCCAACTTAACCCAAAAGTGCTTTCCAAAAGGCAACTGGACTATGTTTTTCTTTGAATATATTTCACTTCTCATCCGTTGCCTTTTGGAAAGCATCTTTGGGACTACCATAACCTGGATGCCTGAGAATCTCCATAGACATTCCAACTTAACTTTGAAAAATTAATACATATAGGGTCAGTTACATTAACACAGATAGGGTCAGTTACATTAACACAGATAGGGTCAATTACAAGACAGTAATTAAGCAGAGGAAAAGAATAAGAAAGGGAGTAGAGCCAACAGAAAGGAACTTGGTTCCCGATGTTATTATAGCACAATGAATCTAAATTACACAGGAAGGTGTGTAACACAAACAACTGCTACAAAGAAGAGGAAGTTTGTATAGCAATAAGGAATAAACTAGTCACCAACTATATAAGAAAGTAGTTGCCAAAAGAGAAGACTGCTACATTTTTGGATCCCAAGCAACTTGTAGTTGATCAAGCATGGGATGTTATTTTGGGAAATAAGGCTCCAATTTAACTCCCATATATGGTCATAGTTAGCATTTGTATCTGTCTTTCTGATTGCCCCAAAATGGGGGTGGGAGGAGAGGTTAAACTTTTGTAATGCATTTTTGTTCTGTCTTCTATTACAACATTTTACGTTGGATTTTCTATTGTGTCCTGCTGGAATTCTTTGGTTAAGAATAAAAATGGAAATATATGCAAACCCAAACATATCCTTTAAATGCCTTAAGGTTGCATGGAAATAATTAAAAAAGCATGCAGATATATCTTAGCATCTGCGAACCTAGTGGCTAATACAAATTTTCTGACTACCTCCCTAATATAGATGGTATTAGTAACAAAGTCTGGTTGCAGAGGAAGGAAAGAAGGAAGGAAGGAAGGAAGGAAGGAAGGAAGGAAGGAAGGAAGGAAGGAAGGAAGGAAGGAAGGAAGGAGGGAAGGAAGGAAGGAAGGAAGGAAGGAAGGAAGGAAGGAAGGAAGGAAGGAAGGAAGGAAGGAAGGAAGGAAGGAAAGCTTTAGTACAGTAGTGGGGAACAAGTGGAATAAAATTTGTTAGAGATCTGAAAGAGGCATATACCAACTTTCAATGAATGTTAGGCCTATACAAAGCTTTAATTCAGAAACTTACAGTGGTACCTCAACACTCACTTTTAATTGGTTCTAAGAGATGCGATGAGTACCAAAAACAATGAGAACTAAACATTTTTCCCCATAACGAATAACCTAATGAACCATAAGGCAGCCGACACCAACAAGTTCTAGTTTGTATATTGAGTACCAAATAAATGATGAGTACTGGGACAAAATGTTCACATCAAAATGCACTGAATACCAAATCTGATGAGTTTCTAAGCAGTTTAGTACCAAGGTACCACTGTATTTCGAAGTTGATTATTACGAGTATTTGAATTAACTTCACCTTCCAAATCAAAAGTCAGACGTAATCTTCAATGGATTACTTTTCATATAGAAAAGCTGATTTTCCAAAATTTGTTCAGAACCAAATCAATCCAGTATGAATTAAATCAAACTGTTGAATCAAGTCAACTCATTTTTCTAAATAGATTTGAATTACTGAATCAAATTGAACTGACAATCTGAAACAAATCTGCAATGCAAATAAGAACTATTTTGCTTCTGTTTTTGCAGATGGATATGCACTCTATGACCCACTGGAATAAACAAGTGTTCCAAAAGTTGTCGGTAGATTCAGTAAAAAAAACATATTTTATGTGCTATGTCCTTACTGTTTTAACGACTATTTTGCAAGCCCCTTTCCTTCATTCATTTCAAAAATAAATATTTTTTATAAAAATGACTAATGGTGTATGTAGGCATATTTTATATTAGCATAGTAGAAATTTAAGAGGAAATCAATCTCCCACCAAACTTATTCTCAACCATTTCTTGTAAGAATTGTGAAGAGTATTTTCCAATGGATTATTGTACACCACCCAGATTCACTTTTTGTAAGATGGGTGGCTATACAAATCTGACAGATGAATAAATAAACTGCCGTGATCATATATGAATATCTCGTACTTAGCATTAACAATGAAAAACCATTTAAGTTTTTTATAATGGCCAATAATGAATAATATATATATTATATAAATATATTATATATATAATGATCAGTAGTTGATATATTATTAGTGCTGCTATGTTTGAAAACCAATACTCTTGATGATCTAATGAAGAAGAATAATGGTAACTCAGGGTTGAAATGAAGGGTCCTTGGTGTTCTCTGAGCTTGCTTGTTTTCTTGCAGACATTTCATTACCTTAACTAGGTAACATCATCAATGCCAGCACGGAGTTTTGTTTGCTGTCTGTTTATAGTGTCTTGTTCATGATGTCTTACCTGTCTGGGTGGGTGGAGGTTGTCTTTGGGATTATTTGGTTGGGCTGTTTCTTGATTGCTTACTTGATTGATGGTCTGAAGGTGACCTTGGAGTTAATCTATGCCAGACATGTTAAACTGCCAGCCCGTGGGCCGGCTACATCATGCTGAAACTGCACCCACCCCATTGCCGGCAGTGGGGGGAAAGTCCCAATACGTCACACGACGTCATGTGACATCGCGAGTTTAACATGCCTGATCTATGTTGATCTGAGTGCTGATTACTGGTGGAGAAATGCTAGGGTCTTTTTCTCTTTGGGTCTGGTTGATTGTCTCTTGTGCATTATCTATAGATGATCACAATGTGGTAATAAAACATTAGAGGTTTCTTTATCACTTTACTGCTATCTAGTAGTTGTCTGGATTTTTGTAGCCAAAGACAGTAGTCCTAATATTACAGCTGAGTTGAGATGAAATACGAGCAGTATTTGACAGAATTCAGCATACCTAATTCCTAGAGCATTAAGATGGCTAATGTCTTCTGATAAGAATTACAAAGAGTCTTGTTGCACTTAATTTCAACAACTTTATTATGCCAAGGGTTCTTGGATTGTAGAGATACAAAATGTTCCACAGCTTGTAGCAGAATGTTGTATACCCACCCCTCTTTATTTTATTGTTTGTATGCTAATAAGCTGCATCACCACAATTCCTCAAAGCAAATTCCACCATTTAATTATATGCTATGTAAAATAAAATAAAATGAATTAAAAATTACCTTAAGGATAGTCTATGAAATTGAGCATACTTTTTCCAAATGATTCTGCAGTTATTTATTAGATTTTCCAAATGTTTTGGAAAAAAAGTGAGAGTGAACAGTATGTGACTTTAAAAAAAAAAGCATCCACACACATTGCAAAAAAAAAAATACTCTTCTTGAAGCATTTAAGGAATGGAAAAGGATTCTGATCTGTAACAAAAGAGAATAGTAATTTGCTGTAATAACAAGTCCCATGTTACTGGTAACTTGACACAACTGTCCACATTTTGCATGTGAAGTGAAAACAGTTGTTTAGGAAAACATTAAATATATCCAATTTGCAGCCATTTGCCAGACAATTTTTCCCAACTTTGTTTAAAAAGGGAGAAAAAAACAGATCTATTCTTTCTAGCTAACAAAACAAAAATCTTAGCAATTGGACAGATATGATGAGAAGGCAATCCATTTTATATGAAAAATAATTGTGCAATGGACTCTGCTTTTCAGTCTATACTTTCAAAAGCCAAATGCAAAAAGACAAATGAATTAAAATGAATATATTGTTGGGAAGAGCAAAAACCTAACTTTTCTTCCTAACTGTTAAATATATCCAACAAGATTATATAAGACATTATCAAGTCATATTTTTTGTTATTGTAAACATAGCAATACTGTCCAATAATTTCAGAGGAAAATGATAATTTTATGTATATGTGTGTGAGAGAGATAAGATCAAGTAGATACATTTTAAAATCTCAAGACTATATCCCTGTTAATGGGTTAAATCATCCATTCCAGTTACCCTGCCCTCCACTAATATTTCAGAATTCAAAATAGGGCCATTGTTATTGTTATGACCCAGCAGCTGGCAACAACTGCCTCCCATTATTGATCTTGGGTTAAAAAAAAGTTAAGTAAGCATAGTCAGATGTGACTGGTACTTGAATGGGAGACAACAAGGAAATCCTGCAGTTTAAATGTCCACAAGGAATCCAGTTCAGGTTTGATGTATTTTATTTCAATATGCATTGCATAATATCTATCTTTTTTTCCCTATTCCATCCAGACATGTATTTTATCTCCCAAACCCTAAGGAGATCATCTTTGGATCATCCAAACAAGACATTCAGACAGAGATTTCTTCATCATCATTATATTTCCCCATGACAAAGAATCTTTTCCAGTCTAGTTCTGGAAAAAATTGCAAAGGTCACATTCCAACTTTGATGGGGACAAAATTAAAGTGGATAAATAAAATTAAAAATGACTTTAAAATAATCAAAAACCTCTACCATCTGCATATTTCTTCAGGTTGCCTATTAAAAATTGAGGAATTACTTGCGTCATCAACCACTTCCCTACACATCAGTTGTGTACACTGTTCCCTACTTCCCTATTCGGGAGGAAGAAATAGCAGCAGTTGAAAAAATCTGTTCCTTTGCACACCTATTCAGAAATGATCCTCAGTAAATTCAATGTGACATATTCCTAGATAAACATTTGTAAGATTACAGGTATCTTATAGATAATTAAACAATAAACGTGCCACACAAATACTAGCAGGTTGTTCCGTCTCTTCCCCCTTTGCACTTGTAATTATAAAGCCAACATTGGAAGGATTTTTCTGCAGATTCTTTGAGTAAATTGCTACTTGTACAGTGCAATCTTACTGTATATGCACCTATTCAGGTGTTAGTTAGCTGAATTCAATGAGTCTTTTTCCTTGGTAATATAGTAACTAGATTGCAGTCTTCTTAAATGGAATAAAACAAGTAGAATCAAACAACACTGATCGCACAAAAGTGATTTCACAAAAGCTTCTGTTAAAAGACAAAAAAGCCCTCACCTCCATTTCCCTCTCATCTTCTTACAACAGCTTATAACGTAGCAGAGATATGCACACAAGACTGTCAGACTGACACTCCTGGATTGAAACACCAAAATTTGGTGTTTGGAAAAACAAACAGATATCAGGCCATGATATTAGGTTATATGTGGGTTTTTCAATAAACAAAAGATCAATTTGCTTAAAGTAGCCTCCCACTTCCATCTCATCCTAAAAACAGCCTCTTATTTCATCTCAAAAGTTCTCTTTAGACATGGAAGTTGGAGGGGGAGACTACCAAAGAAGACCACATTGTCACTTTCTGCTAATACATTTGGGGACAGCAAAAATGAAGACAAATGTGTGCCACGTCTAGTATCATGTTCTGTTCTGGGCTCTACTTATCAGTAAGAATTTGGAGGAACTGCAAAATAACTTGAAAGAAAAGTGATCAGGATTATCAGGGCCTAGAAAGTAAATCCTCT
>NW_015395022.1:9234-11052 GCF_001527695.2 Protobothrops mucrosquamatus | reverse complement strand
AGAGGAGATTCACCTGGACTGCTCTTTAGAAGGCCAAATCCTGAAGTGGAAACTCAAGTACTTTGGCCACCTAATGAGAAGGAAGGACTCACTGGAGAAGAGCCTAATGCTGGGAAAGATTGAGGGCAATAGAAGAAGGGGACGACAGAGGATGAGGTGGCTGGATGGAGTCACTGAAGCAGCAGGCGTGAGCTTCAATAGACTCCAGAAGATGGTAGAGGACAGGAAGGCCTGGAGGAACGTTGTCCATGGGGTCGCGATGGGTCAGACACGACTTCGCAATTAACAACAACAAATCCATTCAGGAAGACGTGATCAATCTATCCATGAACAAAACGCCACCAGCCACAGAAGGCTGGAGTGGATGGGATTAAGAATTTACATTCCCCCCACCACCCAAATTCTAAGGACAGGACATGACCTTTAGGACACAATAGGATCTACCCACCACCATTAGAATAGCAAAAGACACAAGGCTCACTACATTGCACAACCCCCTGGAGCATCTCAATCAGAACCCTATAAGCATCCATCCACTCACTCAGCCATTTTGTCCGCTGTCCCAGAACTGCATGCTGTTGCTGGTTCTGCTCATCATCAAACCATCTTTCCTAAGCAGCCAGCCTCCATTTTATTTCCAGTCTCTTTATCCCAGCTTGGAACTGGACCTGATTTTCTTTCAACAGGCATAACATTTGTTCCTGCTTGTGGTTAGGCTATTCAACCACCACGGATGAAAAGAGGTAGCATTACAAAGGGATCTGTCTACGCTTAGGGAATCTATTAAACCTTAAGGACACTTCCGCACCTGATCTCGACCCACGTTGACACCAAGCAGCCCCAGTTCGACTGGGACGGGGCAAAAATAATTGGCCATGCCACCCCACGGCACACACGCAAATTCATCCAAGCCTGGTATTCGACCAATGGATCTGTGAACAAACATGCCAATTTGGAGCCAGCCACATCCTAAGGTTTATATCCTGCAATCTCTCACAAACTAGTCTGAACTTGATCTGCAACTGATTTGCAATTCTGCAACAACAACAACAACAACAACAACGAAAACCACCCCAACAACACAGTCCTTTCAGCAGTTCCAAGAAGGCTCCACACCCATTTGCACCACTCAGGTGACCCTGAGGACACAGGTAAACCTCCAAGTGGCCTCAAGGACTCTCTAAAAGGATGCAAATGACCAACGGTCTGCAAGGAGTATAAATCCTCCCATTTCTCCACCATCCAGGCAGAGCTGAAGAAGCTTCTTGGATGAGAAGCGAAACGCCTTCAAAGTAAAACAAGGAAGTCCAGTTGCCTCCTGAAAAAAGCATCTTTGGGACAACCAGGACCTGGATGACAGAGAATCTCCATAGACGTCCAAGACAACTAAAATGTTCCCAAAATCTTATAGCAGTGGCAACATGTCTTCTACTGAATATCTCCTTTTCTCTAATAGGATCTCTCCCCCCCCCCAATTAGAAACCCCAAGGAACAAAGCAGCAGGAGGAAAGCATCTATCTTCCATCCATCATCAATG
Organism: Protobothrops mucrosquamatus; assembly: GCF_001527695.2. Lineage (NCBI taxonomy): Eukaryota > Metazoa > Chordata > Lepidosauria > Squamata > Viperidae > Protobothrops > Protobothrops mucrosquamatus. The sequence goes on along the minus strand of NW_015395022.1, from coordinate 9,515 downwards.
CTTGTCTTTGAAAAAAGACACACCAGTAGCTATTGATGGAAAACCTTTTTTATTCCACATTTCTCTCTCCAGAAAAGCAACTTCCGTAGTTATGATTTATGATTACCTCCTTGCTGTTACTAGGCAAGAAAAGTAGTAATCACATAAAAGCAACTCCTCTCCAGAAAGAAAGAAAGAAAGAAAGAAAGAAAGAAAGAAAGAAAGAAAGAAAGGAAGGAAGGAAGGAAGGAAGGAAGGAAGGAAGGAAGGAAGGAAGGAAGGAAGGAAGGAAGGAAGGAAGG
>NW_015395022.1:4678-8168 GCF_001527695.2 Protobothrops mucrosquamatus | reverse complement strand
AAGGAAGGAAGGAAGGAAGGAAGGAAGGAAGGAAGGAAGGAAGGAAGGAAGGGGGAGTAGGAGGGAGTAAAGGAGGGAGGGAGGAAGGAAGATGGCGAAGGAAGAAAGGAAGGAAGGAAGGAAGGAAAGAAAGAAAGAAAGAAAGAAAGAAAGAAAGAAAGAAAGAAAGAAAGAAAGAAAGAGAAGGAAGGAAGGAAGGAAGGAAGGAAGGAAGGGAAGGAAAGGGAGTAGGAGGGAGGGAGGAAGATGGAGAAGGAAAGAAGGAAGGAAGGAAGGAAGGAAGAAAGAGAAGGAAGGAAGGAAGGAAGGAAGGAAAAAAGAAAGAAAGAAAGAAAGAAAGAAAGAAAGAAAGAAATGAAACTGCAGACAAAAAAAAATAAGGAACCAAAACCTGCAAACTGTTTTCAGAGGAATGTCAAGAGCAGGTAGAAGCACATCTCTCCAAACTGAGTTTCAGGAAAAGATGGTATTTAGCGAATCCTGGCTGAGCTTCAAAAGCTTGGCAGAATATGACTGAAGTTTCTTTAGGATAGTGAGATGGGCAGGATATAAATTTAATCAACAAACAAACATGATGAACCACAAAATTTTTCGCAGACGATATGTTAAAGCATATTGACGAATGGTTGCAGAAACTGGGAATGTCTGTCTTGCTGAAGACAAAGACTAGGGGGTGACGTGATCGCCGTCTTCCAATACTTGAGGGGCAGCCCCAGAGAAGAATGGGTCAACCTCTTCTCCAAAACACCTGAAGGCAGGACAAGAAGCAACTAGGATGGAAACTTATCAAAGAAAGATCTAACCTAGAAGTTACCTGACAGTGAGAACAATTGACCCACAGAACGGGCTGCCTTCAGAAGCTGTGAGTTTTTTTAAAAAAAGAGACTGGACAGCCACTTGTCTGAATAACATTATTAAAGGAATCCAGTCTACTAGAGAACAAGAAAACAACAACTTGCTACCCTTCCTGGTCATCCTGTTCAGTAGAGACCACAATGGCAAACTAGAAAGGCAGGTCTCCTGAAAAACCACCCATACTAACCAGGTGCTCCACTGCCAAAGCAACAACCTAAGCATCACAACATCACAGTCTGGTTTGGAAGCATCTCTGCTTCAGACTGGAAGGCGGTGCAGAGAGTGGTGAGGACAGCAGAAAAGGTCATTCTTTTCTGCCGTCTCTCCCATCCAGGACATAACGCACAAGCGATGCTCGAGCAGGGTCCGCAAGATTGTCCGGGACACTACACACCCTCTTCACAACCTGTTTTCCTTGTTCCCTTCTGGGAGGGGAGGGGGGCTTTGCGGTATCCGAAGCAGAACATCCAGATTCAGTCGCAGTTGTGTTCCATGCGGTATCAACGTTGTGAACTCTCAAGCTTCCTCCTTCCGTTATGTATTCAAGATGGACAGCAATGAATATTTATATGTTACTGATACGTAAGGGTGTAGGTTGATACACATGTTGTATATAGTATGTTTTAAATGTGTGTTATGTATGTGTACACTTTGAGAGCAAGCAACTAAATTTCATTTTTAATGCGTGCCGTTGTGCCCACAGTAAAAAAACGACAATAAAGGTTATCTAACCTAATCTAATCTAAACCTCCCACAAGGGAAGCTGCTGTAAGGATTTTATTTAAACAAGCCCAGACACACTGCAGCAACCCGGAAGGGCAGAAAAACGAAATGGAGCATCTATACAACACTTGCCAACCCAATGGACACACACTCAACTTCATGAAAAATTCCTGGACCACTCGACCCAATACAGCAGAACCAACACAAACCCTAAAAAGAATCACACTGCCATACATCAAGAATATCTCAGAAACCACCAACAGATTCTTACAACCACGTGGAATCAGCGCAGCACACAAGCCAACTAAAGTCCTTCAAAACATCCTAAGTCCACCAAAAGACCCAGCAACCCCAGAAGAAGAAGAAAACAGGAGTCATCTACAACATGCAATGTAAGGACTGCAACAACCTCTGTGTACGACAAACAGGCAGAGAGGACTGGCAGAAGGCATCCACAAACACCAACTGGCAGTCAGAAGATATGATGGAAATTCTTTAATTTCACAACATATAGTCAGACTTAACCATAGTTCCAACTGGGAAAATGTGACCGTCCTAGAGCAGGCCAAATCCAAAAAGGCCAGGGAGTTTCTAGAAGCCTGGCCCTCTGAATAATCAGCCATCAATAGACACATCCACAACATCTACAGACTATGCAAAAGAGACAATCAACATCAGCCCAAAAGGGAACAAAAAGACTCCAGCATTTCTCCACCACCAGTCATCAGCACCCAGATCAGCATAGATGAACTCCAAGGTTAACATCAGACCAACAATCAAGTAAACAACACCCCAATCAAGAAACTGTCAAAAAGCCAACAGTAAACAGCCCAACCAAGCAACTTCTAACCCCACCCCGTTGACACAGACAGGCCAAGCCACCAGGATATACACTGAGAGCAGATGGCAGTCCTTACTAGCACTGATCAGGCTACTTAGTTTGGGTAATGAAACGTCTGCAAGAAAACCAGCCAGCTTAGGGAGCACCAAGGACCCCTCATTTGTCTGAAATGCTATAGGGCAAGGGTCCCCAACCTCCGGTCCATGGACCGCTATTGGGCCACGGCATGCCAGCAACCGGTCCGCACAAACAAACAAGGCCCCATCTGCAGGATGCAGGAAGCACACAAAGCCACGTGCCAGTGGAACAGTTTTTGCCTCCAGAAATCGTGGGCGCTCCATCACTGGAGGTTTTTAAGAAGAGACTGGACAGTCATTTGTCCAAGATGGTATAGGTCAGTGATGGCAAACCTTTTAGAGACCGAGTGCCCAAACTGCAACCCAAAACCCACTTATATATCGTCAGGTGCCCATTGGGTGGGCGTGGCTGCGGTGGTAACAGCAGACTGGGTGGGACTAAAAAGTTCAATCAATCAATTGCAACTTTGCAAGATCTTTTTTTTTTTCCCGCGAGAAGTTAAAATTGACTGATTGATTGAACCTTTTTTTTTTTTTCACACACAGCCGCAGAGGCCTAAAGCGAAAAGGTTTTATAAAACCCAGCTGAAGGCCTAGGATGTGTGCCATAGGTTCACCACCATGGGTATAGGTTCTCCTGCTTGAGCGGGGGGCTGGATTAGAAGACCTCCAAGATCCCTTCTATTCTATTCTATTCTATTCTATTCTATTCTATTCTATTCTATTCTATTCTATTCTGTAATTCTATTATGACCTCCAAGGTCCCTTCCAACTTTATTATTATTATTATTATTATTATTATTATTATTATTATTATTATTATTATTATTATTATTATTATTATTATTATTATTATTATATTATTCTATTCTATTCTATTCTATTCTGTAATTCTATTCTATTCTATTCTGTAATTCTATTCTATTCTGTAATTCTATTCTATTCTATTCTATTCTATTCTATTCTATTCTATTCTGTAATTCTATTCTATTCT
>NW_015395022.1:0-4552 GCF_001527695.2 Protobothrops mucrosquamatus | reverse complement strand
TATTCTATTCTATTCTATTCTATTCTGTAATTCTATTCTATTCTATTCTGTAATTCTATTCTATTCTGTAATTCTATTCTATTCTATTCTATTCTATTCTATTCTATTCTATTCTGTAATTCTATTCTATTCTATTCTATTCTATTCTATTCTATTCTATTCTATTCTATTCTGTAATTCTATTCTATTCTGTAATTCTATTATGACCTCCAAGGTCCCTTCCAACTTTATTATTATTACTATTATTATTATTATTATTATTATTATTCTATTCTATTCTATTCTATTCTATTCTGTAATTCTATTCTATTCTGTAATTCTATTCTATTCTATTCTATTCTATTCTATTCTATTCTGTAATTCTATTCTATTCTGTAATTCTATTCTATTCTATTCTATTCTGTAATTCTATTCTATTCTTCCGATTCCTATTCCAATTCCGATTCCTATTGATTCATTGGATGGTCCAAGGCAAAGTAAGGAGAGAGATCTCATCCTTGGAAGTGATGATTATGTCTATGGAGAGTCTCCAGACATCGCTGTGGCTTTATACAAGCTACTTGCAGGCACTTTTGCAAAGGTTACGGTGATATGCGAAATGCACATCGGTATTATTACTGCTCTGAAAATTGGGGGGGGGGGGTTTCACAATGAAAGCAAGGCTTGAGGCCAGAAAGAAAGCTTCTGGAAAGAATGTAAGCAGAGATGAATCACCCTCTTTCAGCAGGAGAAATTCTTCAATTTCGGTGAAGCCATGTGCAAGCTCCAAAATTCCTCCCTTAGCAAATTTCAACATGTTAGGAAACACCACCATCATCTTTTTTTTTTTTTAAGAAAAATACTTTTGCTCAAACCCAAAGAGACAAAGAGTACATCCTTCCAGCTGAAGTCTTCAAGTCTGTACAACCATCAACCAAGGCAACTTGATGCCCCCCCCAAAGGCATAAAAAAAAAAAACCCCAAAGGCGCTGAAAAAAAAATGACTTAGGACCATGTTTCACACTGATGACCGTTGCTGCATCCCCACAGCCCTGTGATCAAAATTCAGATGCTTGGGCAGCTGACTCACATTTATGACGGTTGCAATGTCCCCCAGGGTGACGGGATTCCCTCTTGCAACCTTCTAACAAGCAAAATCAATCAACTTTTTATCACATGAATAAAATAGAATAGAATAGAATAGAGTAGAATAGCAATAGAATAGAATAGAATAGATTCTATAGAATAGAATAGAATAGAATAGAATAGAATAGAATAGAATATAGAATAGAGTAGAGTAGAGTAGAGTAGAGTAGAGTAGAGTAGAGTAGAGTAGAGTAGAGTAGAATAGAATAGAATAGAGCTGGAAGGGACCTTGGAGGTCTTCTAGTCCAGCCCCCTGCTCAAGCAGGAGAACCTATACCATCTCAGACTAGTGACTGTCTAGCCTCTTCTTAAAAACCTCCAGTGATGGAGCGCCCACAATTTCTGGTGGCCAGCTGTTCCACTGGTTAATTGTCCTCACTGTCAGGAAGTTTCTCCTTAATTCCAGGTTGCTTCTCTCCTTGATCAGTTTCCATCCGTTGCTTCTTGTTTTGCCTTCTGGTGCTTTGGAGAATAACGTGACCCCTTCCTCTTCTTTGTGGCAGCCCCTAAGATATTGGAACACTGCTATCATATCTCCCCTATTTCTTCTTTTCTTTAGACTGGCCAAACCCAAGTCCTGCAGCTGTTCTTCCTATGTTTTAGTCTCCAGGCCTTGGATCATCTTAGTTGCTCTTCTCTGATCTTTTTCCAAGGCCTCAACATCTTTTTTTGTAGCATGGGGACCAAAATTGGCTGCAGGATTCCAGGTGTGGCCTCACTGGGGTTTTATAAAGCGGTATGAATACTGTGATCTTGATTCTATGCCTCTGCTTACACAATTCAGGATTGTATTGGCTTTTTTGGCTGCTGCTGCACACGGCTGGCTCATGGTCAAGCGATCATCCACTAGGACTCCAAGGTCCCTCCCTCTCATATGAACTTTGCCCAAACCCAAAGTCCTTCCAGCTGAAGTCTTCAAGATTGTCCAACCATCAGCCAAGGAAACTTGATGACCCTCCCCTCCCCCAGATCAAAAAAACTGGCACGGCCACAACCGCAAGGATTTCTCCACCTGCCTAGGGCTGCCACAAATACTTACGGTACCCGTCTTAGTGTCACCAAAAGAAGCTCAACCTTGCAACCTCTGGTGTCACCAACGCTTCAGATTGTACACCGTTACCCATGGGCCCCGTTTTCCACCCAATATTTCTTGAAGCGCAAAGAGAAGCTTGAACCGTGTTTGCAGTGAAAATTTTTCTGCCAAGGCTGTTTTCCTTTTCCGACTCTTTCTGGATAGGTTCCCTATTTGGCTTTGTACGCCTACAGTTGCCTTTTTTTGGGGGGGGGGAATATATCTCCATCCATGCAGGGAACTTCTGCTCGTCTTCAAACTTTTCCCAGCAAGCCATTCAATCCGGATTGCAGGTAAGTCCTCCACTTACACCACTTCGTTTAGTGACCATTCCAAGTTACAACAGCACTGGAAAAAAGTGACTTATCACCATGTTTGCCACCGGTGACCATTGCAAGCATCCCCACGGCCGTGTGATCAAAATACTACACACTACAAAAAAGATGTTGAGACTCTGGAAAAAGATCAGAGAAGAGCAACTAAGACGATCCAAGGCCTGGAGACTAAAACATACGAAGAACGGCTGCGGGACTTGGATTTGGCCAGTCTGGAGAAAAGAAGAAACAGGGGTGACATGATAGCAGTATTCCAATATTTGAGGGCCTACCACAAAGAAGAGGGGATCATGTTATTCTCCAAAGCACCAGAAGGAAGGAAAAGAAACAATGGATGGAAACCAATCAAGGAGAGAAGCAACCTGGAATTAAGGAGAAACTTCCTAACAGAGAGAGGACAATCAACCAGTGAAACTACTTGCCACCAGATGCTGCGAGTTCTTCATCACTGGAGGTTCTTAAGAAGAGACTGGACAGCTATTTGTCTGAGATGGTATAGTTTCTCCTGTTTGAGCAGGAGGCTGGACTAGAAGACCTCCAAGGTCCCTTCCAGTCTATTCTATTCTAAATTCAGACACTTGGCAACTGACTCACATTTATGAAAGTTGCCATTCACACACACCCCGGTCATGGGATCCCCTTTTGCGACCTTCTGACAAGCAAAATCAACCGGGAAGCCAGATTTTGTTTCACAACTGTGTGACTGACTTAACAACTGCAGATTTTTGCTTAAGCACCACGGCAAGACAGGTTGTAAAGTGGGGCAAAACTCACCTGACAACCGTCTCCCTTAACAACACACACGTTGGGCTCAGTTGTGGCCATAAGTCACGGACCACGTGATTCCCTTTTGCAACCATCTGACAAGCAAAGTCAATGAGGAAGGGAGGAAGGAAGGAGAGGAAGAGAAGGGAAGAAGGAAGGAAGGAAGGAGGGCGAGAGAGGGCGGGAAGGAAGGAAGGAGAGGAAGGAAAGGAGGAAAGCAGGAAGGAAAGAAAGAAGGAAGGAGGGAGGCAGAGAGGGAGGGAGGGAAGGATAGATGGAAGGAAGGAGAGGGAGGGAGGGAGGAAAGGAAGAAAGCAGGAAGGAGGGAGAGAGAGAGAAAGGAAGAAGGAAGGAAGGAAGGAAAGCAGGAAGGAAAGAAAGAAGGAAAGAAAGAAAGAAGGAGGGAGAGGGGGGAGGGAGGGAAGGATAGATGGAAGGAAGGAGAGGAAGGAAGGGAAGGAAGAAAGCAGGAAGGAGGGAGAGAGAGAGAAAGAAGGAAGGAAGGAAAGCAGGAAGGAAAGAAAGAAGGAAGGAGGGAGAGGGAGGGAGGGAGGGAAGGATAGATGGAAGGAAGGAGAGGAAGGAAGGGAAGAAAGAAAGCAGGAAGGAGGAGGGAGAGAGAAAGAAGGAAGGAAGGAAAGCAGGAAGGAAAGAAAGAAGGAAGGAGGGAGGGAGAGAGGGAGGGAAGGATAGATGGAAGGAGAGGAAGGAAGGGAAGGAAGAAAAGAAGGGAGGGAGGGAGGGAGGGAGAGAGAGAGAGAGAGAGAGAGAGAGAGAGAGAGAGAGGAAGAAAGAAAGAAAGAAAGAAAGGAAGGAAGGAAGGAAGGAAGGAAGGAAGGAAGGAAGGAAGGAAAGTTCCTTCCAAAGTCAGACTCACTTCCCCAACCTCCTCACTGCCGCGATTTGCTTAACAACGGGTGCGGCAAGGAAGGTCGTAAACCAGGCCAAAAGACCGACTTCCCAAACGTCTGGCTTAACCCCAGAAATCTGGCATCTACCGTAACTCGAGGAATCCCCTCCTGCTCCTCCCCCAGCCCGGCCCAGAGACCTTCCCGTCCCCCCCCCCGGGCCGCAGGTGAGGGCCGAGGCGGCGGGCCCGGGACTCACCTGCCGCCTCCTCGGGCCGCGCCTCGCGGGCGTTCAGGTAGAGGATGGAGAGCAGGTGAGGCTGCGTCTTCTCCAGCGCCACCCGCAAGTCCTGGAAGTGGTCGCGCTCCTTGGCCAGCAGCAGCTGGAGCAGCAGCTCGGCCTTGGC
>NW_015395021.1:10027-11052 GCF_001527695.2 Protobothrops mucrosquamatus | reverse complement strand
AGTTAATTTGGTGCCTATGGCTTATGGTCTCCCAGTTTGTAACCTGGTACCTTAATCACCATACCAGACTGGCTGTCGTATCTAATAATAAATAGACTTCATTTCCAAGAATGGCACATAGACTCTGTAGGCATTCTTAGGAACTAAACATAATTGGCAGCGGCAGCCCAGCATTTTGTTAGTAATCTGTCAACCTGTCCAGAAAACAGAGACCACAGGATCAATGACTTGGAAAGGGCTGAGTCCAAGCTCTGACAGTGCCTGGAGCTGAACAGGAAATGAGGAACCTCCTCACTGGTTTGCTCATTAGTAAATGGATGCTTTGTGGTTGTCACATCTTTATTATAGGTTTTTTTTTCCAGGAGTGTTTCCTAATGTGCCTATCAGTCACAAAATATTGCTTGCCTCTGTTCTAAATCAACCAAGCAGATGAGAAGGCACCAGGGTGACATCAGCATGCTGCCTTCTTAATGAAGTTAGATGACTATGGTTTCTTACACATAAAGATAAGTCATTTCAGAGCATGGAATCATCATAGAGGAGGCCTGCTTTTAAATATCACAATTCTGACTTGTCTTCATGTGGGTTTTATTACATGCAGGTCATTAGTCAAGAGAATTCTAGACTATCAGTAATTCTGTCATCCACCTTGAATCTAAATATACACTGAACCAGTGTCAATGACATAACTTTGAGTCTGAAGGATCCAATATAAAAGTGGTGCTTATAGAACAATTGATCAGGATGGGAGTGGAGTGGAGTGGAATGGAATGGAACCGAACGGAACAAAATAGAACTGAAGAAGATTCTTGGTAAATGAAGATTCTTGGTAAATGATCTCTGGAGGGCCCGGGACAGGGGTTATTCCTCTGTCCTTGTGCTTTTGGACCTCTCAGCGGCTTTTGATACTGTGGACCATGGTATCATGCTGCGACGTCTCGGTGAGTTAGGAGTGGGAGGCACTGTTATGCAGTGGTTCTCCTCCTTCCTCACCGACCGTACGCAGTCTGTATTGGCAGGGGGAC
>NW_015395021.1:0-9157 GCF_001527695.2 Protobothrops mucrosquamatus | reverse complement strand
GGGACTGACCTAGGGTGAATTTTAAATAGGGATAATTTTTAATGATTTTAATGTCACAGCTACAAATATTCGGTTTTAATTGGCTTTTATAGGGGAAATGTTGTGTGTGTTGTTTGTATTGTGTTATTTTAATATGCTGTGAGCCGCCCTGAGTCCCGTGGGGAGAAGGGCGGCATATAAATTATGAAAAATAAATAAAATAAATAAATAAATAAGTGAAACGCCTTCAAAGAAAAACAAAGCCCACTTGCCTCCTGAAAAAGCACTTTTAGGACAATGGAATAGAATAAAAACTTTATTGTCATTTTAAATGTACACTAATCAGCATGCATTAAAATGAAATTTCATTGCATTCAGCTCTCAAAAAAATATGTGTGTATCCACATAGACATATGACACAGAGAAACATCACAGTCTAGTTCAAATGTATACTTATACATGGCGGAAAAAAGAATCCTGCAAATTTACAAGACGGATGGCATAAGGAACAAAACTGTTACAGAATTTAGTAGTTCTGCTATAAATATCTTTATACATCTTACTTTTAAAAGTAGCTTATATAAAGAATAATATACATGATAGCAATGCTCTTAACAGGATCAATCTTAAGAGTGGGTGATTAGGCTACTGCCTAGGATTCTAGATGTGGAAAGTGTTAAATTTTGGAGGAACAGGTAGTCCTTGCTTAATGACAGTAATTGGAAACAGAATTTCTATTGCTGAGTAATGCATTGCAAAGTGTGATGTCATGGCAATTCCAGTAGTCCCTGTTTTTAAACCAGGATTGTAGGTCATTAAGCAAGGACCTGATCACAATTTCCTGCTGCCTTCCCACAACCAAACTCAGTAGGAAAGCCAGCAAGCAGGCAGGCAGCAGGCAAGTGAGTGTGAGCGATTTCAGACTCAGAGTTGAATGCTGTCAGGTAGGGGATAGTACACAGGTGTCCATAGTGGTACACAAGAATGATTTATGGCACAGGGTATGGCTGTTGCCAAATGGGGGAATCTTACCTGATGGTTGTAGTGAAAACTTCTGTCAGTTCATCTTTACTTATAAATTGTAGAGCCAGTTATGAATTAGCATGATGCTTGCTTTCATTTTTAACAGAAAAAGGAAATGCATGGGTACCTATGTAACAAATATGGTTTACATTTTAGCAATAATCTGATCAGTTTTATCCATATCAAAAGTTAACCCAGTATGTAAAAAATATATTGAAATTATGAAATGACAAATACAACAGAAGATCAAACAGTAAATATGTATGTATGACAAACCCGCCCCATAGATTAGTTCTATAAGGATACATTGACATATCAACTAGTGAACTTTTAAGCACTTCATATGAATGAAACCAACAGAGAGAGAAAACTAAAATCACAGTGAATAGTTCTAACTGCCCAGAAAAATAATGGGAAATTTTCCTCTATCAAAGCCAGAATTTTGGAGAAGTCCTAAAGGATCAATAGGGAACATTTCCTCTAACTGATTTCAAGATGAAGATGATCACTCTCAACAACATGTCTATACCCATCAATGGGTGTGCTCAAGAAGAGACCAAAGAATTTTTCCTGAGATTCATTAAGCAGTACAAATTGGGCTTGATGACTTCATTAGTCCTTACCAGCTCTGTGTTTCTACTATATCCAATCTAGAAGGATTGAAGAAAGATGTTTGACTAAAAAAATCTTAGAAGTAGTCAGCCACAATTATTACCGTACTTTCTCCCAAAGAAAAAGTTTACATGGAATCAATGAAATTTTGAGCAAGTTCTGAATTTCTCAGATTCTGTACCTCAATATCTAATAATGTGTGAATATAATGTGCTCAATCAGTTTGTTTTTACTTTTTACTTTTATTAGAAGCTATATTATATCTTCATTTGATATACTAACTATGCCCTTTCCTAAACAGGGATGACCTAGTTACAGTTGTTCACATGGCCGTTTCATATTTAATTACTGTATAATAATTTATTCCATGTGGAATTGTTCTTATGCTAGATCCAGAAACTGCAGTTGGTACAAAATGTGACAATCCCATTGCTGGGTGAGACATCTAGCCATACACATTTATTATTTATTCATTAAATATATATGTCTGCCTATTTATCAGTGAAACGCTGATTGATAAACAGAATAAATATCCATTTTTCTCTCTCATCTCTTCATGCATCCTACACTTCTCTACATAATTGTTTCTGCTTCCACAAATCTGACTAACCACCCCAAAAATGTTACAATTTGGGATATGGTTGGTTAGAACTTGAGTCTCACCTTGGCAGCCACCCATCCTTATATTGTCAGTTTGAGGGAAAGCAAACCACTCCCGGGAGGCTATGTATTTACTGGAAAATTCTGCTCACTTCTGATTTTACCATTTTTGATCATCCTCTTACTTTGTGATTTAGCTGTAATAAAATACCCATTACAACATTAGAAAAAAAACCCTCCAACATTGCAGACAGTGAGGTTTTCATAGTCCATCAAGCCTTGATTTGCTTAACCATAATTTATTAATTAAACCTCAATTGTCTAGTCTTACGCAACACCTTAAGCCAAAATTAAACTGCATTATCTTTAACTGAAAACACTTAATCTTTCTGTGAAAAGTTATCAGTCTTTTATTCTAGTAAAATGCCTTGAGTGGCTCCTTGATTGGCAGGACTTCAAATGAAATTCCATTTTGGTTCGGTATCAAATATCAGTGGTGGAAAAGATTTCAGGTCAAAAGAGCCTGTAGTGCAAAAAGTATGTCAGAGAAAAAATTGTATTAACCATGAATTGGATTAATTTTAGCCTTGAACTGGAATATTCCATTTGTGCAAAATGTCTCTGAATTCTATAGTTCTGACTTCAAAATAAAATTGTATAGAATTGCACTGCTAGCTGTTCAGTACATTATATCAGTTCATGACTTTTGTTCCTGGGAAAGAACAAGCAGATGGCAATGTTTTGTTCTTAGGCAAGTAATTTTTTTTTTCATTCAAGGACTCTTCATTGACCCTTGTTCTCAAAGACAACCAGTTTCCTATGTATCTGCATTCTTGATGCATTTCCAGGTTCTGCAGCTGTTACATTAACATGGGAATAAAACTACTGCTGAAAATTCTTGAATTAATTTTCGTAATATGCCTATCTTTTACTTTCTGATGCTGTGAAAAGGCTCTTTGCAATTTGCAGAGATATCGGGCAATGACAACACAAGTAACAGAGCCAGGAAATGCTGCTGCTATTTGTAAGCAACATGATGTAGGGCTATCTCCTGCCCCTAGTCCTTAGTAGGATCCCAACAATGCCAATGGCTAGTAACATTCTGGGCAAGTTTAAGAAGGAAGGACATGGTAGTGGCAGATGCTATTACGTGTGTATGGTTGCTTCATGGCATGGATTTTTCAAATTCTTATCCATGAGATTTCAACCACTCAATAGAATAAAACAGGCAACTGTACAGTAATCCCTACAATACTAGTTTACTATCTTAAAACTTATATGAAGGATATTTCAAATCCTATGAATTGATCTGAAATCTTAGTTGCTTCTTCAATTTGCCCCCAGCTTTTCTTCTTCTTTTTCTTTCTCCCATTTTATGTTCTTCACCAATTCTTTTCTTCTCCACATACTTGTTTCTGTCTTGCCTACTGCTGCACTGATTCATAGTATTTCACATAGATGAGCCCTAGTAGACTGTTTCATTGGGGTTTTATATGGTTGCCTCCTAATTTATTTGCCTCCTTAACTTTCACCCTTCCTCTGCTGCGGCTCATAGTTCTGGTAGTGTGGATTTTCTTTTCGTATAATTTCCTTTTACAAAAGATAGGAAGCCAAGTAAAGAGGCACAGCAAGAGAAATTTGCTTTGTTTTTAAGAGACCAGCAAATATATTTAGACACAGCTGCCCCATGCAACCTAGACGCAGCACTGATAATTTTAGGAAAAGGCTCGTTGTCTATATCACAGGAAAGTCTCTGCAAAGCTGTTCAAAACATTTATGCTATGTAGTCATGCTACCAAAAGGAGATTCTAAGGATGACATCATGTTTTTTAAATTTCATTTTAAAATGCATTATTATTTACATTTCATTTTTCAGTATTGTAATTGTCCATTTGAATGTTGGTGTTTTTTGATAAAAACTGGAAAAGGCATACTTTAAAAAGGGGAGATGTGTGGTTATAATTTCTCAAACTAAAAAGAAAAAAGATGCATAAATAGCTCTAACAAGGTTTTAAGTGAAGAAGCTGACAAGAAAATGCAATTCCCCAAGGGAAAATATGGATATAAGCTGTGCTATAGGCAAGGATACAGAACTGATGGATATACTGTAAGCAGGAGGCACAAGTCTCTGGGCTGATCCCTGGCCCACAGATTGTTACCCCAAATATGTGGGTCACATGCGATTGAGGTTCTGATTCCAGGAACTAATCACCTTCAGCTCAATGCTACTGAAAATACCATCTCAGTGAATCATACCAGGAAAGATATAATAGCTGTTTGTAGAAAAATAATGCAGTGTGAACACATCAAATGTCATTGTGTACATGTTTAGCATCTTATTGCAAGCAGCAAAGTTGACAATGCAAATATGGTTTCATTTACTGAATTCAAAATAATGCAGGATAGAAAATAGCAATCATAAAGTTTTTATTACCTTTTCATTCTTATTTTATACAGTTTAACCCATGTATGTGATTTTATCTGCCTTCTTGCTCCATAATATATAGACAATAAATGGTTAATAAACAATACTGGGAAAATGATATTGCTTAATGCTCAGCAATCAGACTGGATAAACACTATTAAATAAATAAATGAACATAGTCAATAAACATTCCACAGCACTTCTGAAATAAACGTGATCTGAAATAACATTTCTGAAATAAACATGAATATACAGCAAATATTAAAGAGGTTTTGTCTATAAATTATAACATTTCTATGTTCTAATATAGAAGAAAAATCCAAGCTTTAATTCATCTATTTCTTAATTCTTATAGCTATAGAAAAACAGCATATGTCTACACAGAGCTTATGGCAGTGAAGGTGAACCTTTTAGAGACCGCAACCCAAAACCCACTTATGTATGGTTGGGTGCTGGGTGGGTGTGGCCCATTGAGTGGGTGTGGCCCATTGTGTCGGCGTGGCCCACTGGGTGGGCATGGCTGCGGTGGTAATGGAAGACTGGGTGGGACTGTGAGTTATGCTCTTTTATTATCATTTCCTACTTTTAAATTATAAGCTGTAAAGACTCTTGTGGGTCAGGTGGCTTCTAAATTGTAAAAATAAAATTAAGTAAATTATCACATCATTAACAGGGTACTTGGTTCTAGTAAACATGTCACTAGCAAGGCAACCAACAACCTTTATATTAAGCATCAATATTCAATTAGAGGGTGTAGACTAGGGGTGTCAAACTGGCAGCCCACAGGCCGGATGCGTCACACGCAGGCCACACACACCCCAGCTCCGTAAAGGCAAAAAAGTCACGATACGTCATGGAACGTCACGTGATGCGATCGGGTCTGATACTCATGTTGTAGATTTTTATTAAGTAATTTAGGTTGCAATGCTTTGGTAGTCAGAGCGGTATTTTATTAAAAGGGAAATGTCTTAATTCTGTCCTGAGGTTTTGATTAAGGCTAACTGTGTACAATTCCACAACCCAGAATAACATAAAAATCCAGGAAATAATACATTTCAAAAATACAATAAAAATCAAAGGAATAAGAAAAGAAATCATCCACCTCTCTTGGTTCGGTGTTCAGAATAAACCTGCTTCCATCTTGAGACTTCTCTGCTTGTGGGACTGTATCTTTGAAATACAAGGCATCAATCAAAAAGGAATGATATTTTCAATACAGAATGCTGTTGGTGATGATCAGCATTTGTAAATGTCCCATCTCAGCTGGACGTCATTCTTCACTTGTTAGACATTTACAGTATATGGCCAGTCCTCTCATTTATGACATGGCAGGTTTGCTTTGCATCTTTGGGCAGATGCTCTGGAAGGAAATCAGATTCCCTCAGGCCAGGGACTAGTTCTGGTACATAAAGAGCTCCAAAAAGGGCTGCACCTCTGAAAGAAGACCCTGCCAATATGTATCTAGGGCATGAGCATTTTTTTAAAAGGTTTTATTAGCAACATGCTCAATGATGGATACAGCAGCAGAACGAAGAAGAACGGCTAATTTTTAATGAGGTAAGAAAGAAGAAGAAAGCAGATTCTAGGACTTCAAAAGAGAAGCAGGAAGCATAACCAATTGTAAATTATCCTTGAGGTCTTGCAAATGAGATCTGTCCAAATTGTAATGTAGGCTCTGAGTAAGCACAGATATTGCCCTTCTCTGCTTCAGGGTTAAGAGAATATTGGGCATTGTTAAGCAGAGCTTTGGAGAGGTCTACAGAAATCTTTACAGGCTGGACTGAGACATTGCAGCCTTTACTGTTGGGCTACTTTGCTTATAAATAAGTGAAAACAAAACATGTGCTAAAACGTTATGTTCCCTAACTAAGGGAACTAAGATGTTCCTGGTTGTCTTCTTGGACAGGCCTAATCACAAGAAATATAGATTCCGCAGTAGGTAAAAGTAGGATATAAAAGAAATAATATAGATACTGTCAAGGTAAAGGAAATAGCAGTTATCAGCTTGCAGTAGACATCTTTTCCCAAAAGGCTAAGAGGGGAGAGGAACTTGGGAGAAAAGTGTGAGGCTCACTTCTCTGATAGAAAGAGAAAGAGACAGGCATGAAATAGATTGATTAGAAATTTCTACAGTATGTACTAAAGAGGAAAAGAAATGGATATCCTGGAAATCAATGATTGGATAGTAAAGGCAGTTCATAGTTTTTCTGGGTATTCTTACAATATGTACTAAAGAGGAAAAGAAAGGAATACCCTAGGAATCAATGACTGGACACTGAAAAAAGAAGCTTCTGTGCTTAAAAGGCAGCATACAGTTTTCATGTATTTTATACTGCACAAAGGAATCAGTAGAGGGAACAGAGAAGAGACATGCTAAGATGCAATTACTTATATTTGTTCTGTTCCAGGGCTGCTCATCCATGCTTGAAATTAATTGATGTCTTTGGGACAACCTCATTTCCAGTGCCCAATATTCTCACAGGAATGACAGCCCCTTAGAAGGAATGTAAGAAAATATCAATTTTGATTTCATTATTTATTTTCCCAGTAGCTTTCTCCCATTTCCTTGGTAAGAATTAAAAGAGTAGAGACCTTGGAGCTGATTAAATCTGAGTGCATCAGCTGAGTTTCTATTTTTTTCCTCTTTTACATTTCCTCTTTTTGGGGATTGAGTACTGGGGTTACTATTTCAGCAATATTCTTTCCTTCCCTATAAAGAGTTACTGATTGGAGATGATGCTCTATTTTGGGTTGGAGCTTTTTTACAAAAGAGGCTTACATAGAGGTCACCAGTTTGATTTATACTGGAGAGACCAAGTATGGCAGAACCATAGTTTTTAGAAGAACCATAAAAATCTCAGCATCTTCTTTTCCTTTTTTACATTTACATCTTCTGGCAATCAGTTAAGACAGTTAAGATATTGTTTATACAATTGCTCCTTTTGCTCAACTAATTTCTTATTAAAATTGTGAAGGCTGATAACAATGAATTCTTGCCAGTATATAGCAGCTTCTATTTCCGCACCTTAGAGGCACAGTATTGCTTTGGGCCTACTTTGCATTGTTGTGCAAGCAACATTTAGATTTGTTAATTTCTCCATATTCCAAATCCTATTCTATGAAAACTGGGCACCTCATCCCCAAAAGAGCTTACATCCTGCGATGATACCTTTAACACCATCAAAAAAAAGCAACATCTGTCTATCCTAGGTCCTTGGGAAGAACTCGATAGATAGATAAAAATGCCAGATCCAGTCTAAACATCTGGATGACTGGGCAAACAAACATAATTTATTAATGAATGACTCTGGGTGGTTCACAGCTATCAAAGAAATTTCAATAAAATCAATAAAAAAATAAAGATAAGAGCCACTCTTTCCTTCCAAATTACTGCCAGCAATATCTTGGAGTGGCTATTTCTCTTTATTCAGACACACTTAAGACAGCTGTAACATACAGCATAATAAGTGTGCACAAAACCCTTTTAAAAATATCTTCTTTTTCTCCATTTTCTTTGTCCCAGGATTTTGTTTAAGGTTAGTAGAAATCAGAATAGACAAAAGATCTCATGGGCAATTGAAAAGGAGGACAAATAGAGGAGAAACTATTTAACTTTCTTGGCATCCATGACAAAAATTACAGTGAAAAACTGCAAAAGAAAAAAAGAAAGAAAATGTGCTTATACATACATGAATATGACATTACTTTCCCTAGCATCAGAAAAGACTGTTTTTTCAATCACAGGAATGTTCCAGAGCTGATTAGGATGCAAAAGCCTTCAGCATGTAACTGGTTAAAGTCTTGTCCATTTTGGGCAGGAGCTCAAGTTGGTTGGTGGGTGCTAATCAACTAATTAAGGTCATAGAGCAGAGCTTGTCAATTTGTGATTAGCGCTTATTGGGAAAGTACTGTATCATAGAGAAAAGCTGCTGCCGAAAAGATACCTTCTTAGATATTCAAAAAGCTGGACAGTATTTGAATTTCAGCCTATGCCTGCTGGAGAGAAGACATGAGGGCAAAAAAGAGGACACAGACTGCTTTTGCTGGATGTCTGCTAACCCAGTGTAGCCCCAGTTGGAGCTAGACCCCTGCCTTAAGGCTCCTGTCTATCAACTTGGGTGGGATTTCCCAAATGCTAGCATACCAACCTTTTAGTATTGCAAGCATGGCCCTGTTATCCTCAATATTGGAAGTCCGGAGATGCAAACTTCTGATAAAATACTTGTGGCTCAGGGTTGAACTGTAGGCTCCTTGATGCTCTCTGAACTTGTTTGTTTTCTTGCACACATTTTAGAGAAGAGCAACAAAGATGACTAGGTGACTGGAGGCTAAAACATATAAGGAACGGTTGCTGGAATTGGGTATGTCTAGTTTAACGAAGAGAAGGACGAGGGGGGACATGATAGCAGTGTTCCAATATCTTAGGGGCTGCCACAAAGAAGAGGGAGTCAGGCTATTCTCCAAAGCGCCTGAAGGCAGGACAAGAAGCAACGGATGGAAACTAACCAAAGAGAGAAG
>NW_015395020.1:9731-11053 GCF_001527695.2 Protobothrops mucrosquamatus | reverse complement strand
ATAATAATAATAATAATAATAATAATAATAATAATAATAATAATAATAATAATAATAATAATAATAATAATAATAATAATAATAATAATAAAGTTGGAAGGGACCTTGGAGGTCATCGAGTCCAACCCCCTGCTCAGGCAGGAAACCCTACACCAATTCGGACAAATAGCTGTCCAGTCTCTTCTTAAAAACCTCCAGTGTTGGAGCATTCACCGCTTCTGGAGGCAGGCTGTTCCACTGGTTAATTGTTCTAACTGTCAGGAAGTTTCTCCTTAGTTCTAGGTTGCTTCTCTCCTTGATCAGTTTCCATCCGTTGCTTCTTGTCCTGCCTTCAGGCGCTTTGGAGAATAGCTTGACTCCCTCTTCTTTGGGGAAACCCTTCAGAGATTGGAACTCTACTATCATGTCCCCCCTCGTCCTTCTCTTCATTAAACTAGACATACCCAATTCCAACAACCGTTCCTTATATGCTTTAGCTTCCAGTCCCCTGATCATCTTTGTTGCTCTTCTCTGTACTCTTTCTAGAGTCTCAACATGTTTTTTTACATCGTGGTGACCAAAACTGGATGCAGTATATGAACTATTGTGCCAAGTCATTATATCAATTGATTATGGAAGCTTGGTTGCTGTAACTCCTTTGAAGATGCTCTAGGGCACGTTAACATACTGCTAACAACATCACCCAGAGGCAGCTACAGGACCCACCCTTTTTGTCCCACGGAGGAACACAATGTCATGCCATCACACAGTCATCTGTGTCCTTTTGTACTTGCGTGCAATGTCGTGATGTATCCACAAATGGGCATGGCCATGATTGTGTTATTTGCTCAGCAGGGACACCTTAGATGTGACTGTATATTTCAGTACTTAAAAAATTCTTTTTAAAAACCGTGATTTCCACCAAAGTTGTCCAGAAGTCCGTATTCTGCCCCCCAAATAATCTCCTTTTAAAACGAGTCTGCTGCTTTAGACACCCCAAGAATACAGTAAAGGAAACCGATAAGTATTCTGATCTAATCTCCCTTGGCGGAAGTGTCATCTTATATTCATTATTGCCTTCCTTTGGGGTAATTACACATCTGAGCATTTTACGTGTTCCTTTTTATTCTTTCTTTCTGCTCTCAATCATTGGGGTGTCTGAACCAGAGCTTTTTAATAAACCAAAAATAAAATATCTGCTTCATCAAGCGTGGGCTCTTAATCCATTAAGAATGTCATACCAAATCAAAGTGATACGGTATATAAAACATAGGATTTTATTAAGAGTATCAAAGAGTACATTTATCTTGCTGACAAGGATGGCAGCCAGCGTCAAACTCGTA
>NW_015395020.1:4377-6179 GCF_001527695.2 Protobothrops mucrosquamatus | reverse complement strand
TGTGTGTGTGTGTGTGTGTGTGTGTGTGGCACAGACCTTTTTCATGCCTAATGTTCCTTCCCAAAGTGAGTCATAAGCTCTCTTGATTCAGATGACTAAAATCTTCAAAACCCTACAAAGGTTTTCAGTGAAATCAGCGGAGCTTAGCAGCAGACAAATGGGACGTAGCGTTAAAGCCTTATTAAGGGAGTGCTTTATGAAGTTCTCTTTTTCTCATGTATACTTTTCCTGACCTGAAAAAAATGATTTTCCAAAGCACCTGAGGGCAGAACAAGAAGCAATGGATGGAAACTAATCAAGGAGAGAAGCAACTTAGAATTAAAAAGAAATTACCTGACAGTGAGGACAATCAATCAATCAACGACTCGCCTCCAAAAGTTGTGGGTGCTCCATCACTGGAGGTTTTCAAGAAGAAAGGGGACAACCACTTGACTGGGTTTCCTGCTTGAGCAGGGGGTTGGACTAGAAGATCTCCAAGATCCCTTCCAACTCTGTTATTTTATTATTCCTTTATTCCTTTAGATTTTTCCACATGACTTGAAGGACATTGATTCATGAACCTCTTGCAGGTATGGACAATATACCAAAGCATTGGGTCTTCCACTTAACCGGTTTCTACCAAAGCAGCATTTTAGAAGTACTTTAGTTGGCATTTAAAGTTCCCATTTAAAGTTGAACAAGAGACTGTTTTTTCTAAACACACGTTGCAACACATATAGAGATGGCAGATAAGACCCTCAGATTTTATGCACATCTGGGTCTTTTATATCACAATACATTTGTGATAGAATGTTGTTGTGATTCTTGTTATATCAATTATCCAAATGGAAGAGAGAGAGAGAGAAAGAGAGAGGGAGGGAGGGAGAGAGGAAGAGTGGGAGGGAAGGAGAGAGAAAAGGGAGAGAGAGAGAGAGAGAGAGAGAGAGAGAGAGAGAGAGAATAGGAGAAAGAAGGAGGGGCTGAGAGAGGGGGAGGGGCAGAGAGAGAGGGAGGGAGAGAGAAAGAGAGAGGGAGAGGGAAAGAGGAGGTGGAGAGGGGGAGAGAGGGAGAGAAAGACAGAGAGAAGACAGAGAGAGAGGGAGAGAGGGAAAGAGAGGGGGACGGAGAGGGGGAAGGAAGGAGAGAGAGAAGGGGGAGAGAGAGAAAGAGAAAGGGAGGGAAAAGGGAGGTGGAGAGAGGGAGAGAAA
The DNA here is from genome assembly GCF_001527695.2 of Protobothrops mucrosquamatus. Taxonomy (NCBI): domain Eukaryota; kingdom Metazoa; phylum Chordata; class Lepidosauria; order Squamata; family Viperidae; genus Protobothrops; species Protobothrops mucrosquamatus. The sequence goes on along the minus strand of NW_015395020.1, from coordinate 4,992 downwards.
AGACAGAGAGAGGGAGGGAGGGAGAGGGGGAGGGAAAGAGGGAGAAGGGGAGAGAGAGAAAGAGGGAGAAAAAAAGGAGGGGCAGAGAGAGGGAGGGAGAGAGAAAGAGAGAGGGAGAGAGGGAAAGAGGTGGTGGAGGGACAGGAGAGGGACAGAAAGACAGAGAAAGAAGTCAGAGAAAGGGAGAGAGAGGGAAAGAGGCAGGAGAGAAAGAGAGAGTAAAGACAGAGAGGGAGGGAGGGAGAGGGGGAGGGAAAGAGAGAGAAGGGGAGAGAGAAAGAGAGAGGGAGAAAGAAGGAGAGGCAAAGAGAGGGAGGGAGAGAGAGAGAAAGAGGGAGAGAGGGAAAGAGAGGCAGTGGAGGGAGGGGAGAGAGGGAGAAAAAGAAGACAGAGGGAGAGGGAAAGAGAGGGAGGAGAGAACAAGAGAGAGAGGGAGAGAAAATTGCTATACTGATAATTTTTCATTTGCTGCCCCCAGTTTGACCTGGTGTAATGATAATGCAAGCATGGTGCAGATATACACATCAAGAAGGAGAAGGGGAATAATTAAAAGTAAATGAGGAAGATAATAAAGAATATTCAAAACAAAGAAATGAAAGGGAAGCAAATGTGTCA
>NW_015395020.1:0-1406 GCF_001527695.2 Protobothrops mucrosquamatus | reverse complement strand
TCGTCTAAATAAATCTACAAATCCAAATCCTGTGTTGAGTTTAACTATTTCACTTACTGTGTTCCATATTTCTAATCTAAATACCTAGTTAACACTTCGGGGGTCTCCCCATAACCTTTTTCCTTAACATATTCAATAAGCATTTATTAATATCATTTCTTCCTTTTTCTTATTCCTCTTCCATTACAAATGACTATCAGTTCTAATAAGAAAAGAAAATATTAATTCAAATCAGAAAGTGGGGGGGAAAAAGACAGGTTCATGTTTTCGTATCTTTCCAACATCGGTTTTGTTGCTTCTCTTGAACAGAAATATATATATATATATATATATGAAAAGATACTGCCTGCTTTAAACCCAAGCAGCTTGTAGCTCCGTGGATAACAAAAATTTAAAATCTTTTAAAGTAAACTCGATGAATACATCATCAATATCAACAACTCTTCATCGATAAACTACATTTTTTTTCAACGTATTTTAGATGCAAGCATTTTGGCATGCCAATTAATTACCTTTATACGAATAAAGGATGTTAAAACCTATTTTTGTATATTTTTCTACTTTTGCAGGAACCAATCTGGGTCGGTCGCCGGGACCATGGGTTTTGTCTTTTTAGTTTTGGGACATGTTCTGGAGTCCATCTTCAGAGAATTTCTCTCTAGCAGCTAATAATAATAATAATAATGATGATAAAGTTGGAAGGGACCTTGGAGGTCATCTAGTCCAACCCCCTAGAGAGAAGTTCCCTGAGACAGGCTCCAGCATAAGTCCAAAAACCTGGAAGACAAAACCTCTGATTGACCCAGATTGGATCCTGCAGCATTATCCTGGGACATGTATATTCGCCTTTTTTTAGTTCCCCCCAAATGCCTTTCTATCTTGCCTGCCTCAGCATCAAAGGCAGGAAAACATAATTTCATATAGTGCTTCAACATTTCTGCAAATAATTACTATTTTGTACAGGCAAAATTTAGCTTTAAATCTTAAATCTTCCAAAACCAAGACCATCATGGGTGGGTATGGAGGAAAGGGTTATAATTTCTCAATAAACATGTCTAATGCTTTCACTATTAGAAAGTTTACATCCTTAGATTTGTAGGAGAAGGACAGGCAAGGCCTGGAGGCAGAGTCAAGAGAGGAATCAACCGAGAATCTTTACGTTCCCTTAAATGGTCTAAAGTTCTTAAAGAGATGGGAGTACCAGACTATCTTATTTGTCTCTTGAGAAACCTATATGTGGGTCAAGAAGCAACAGTGAGAACTGGACACGGAACCACTGATTGGTTCAAAATTGGGAAAGGAGTCCGGCAAGGCTGTATACTGTCGCCCTGCCTATTTAACTTATATGCAGAGCACATCATGAGAAAGGCAGGGCTAGATGAATCAAAAGTTGGAATTAAGATTGC
>NW_015395019.1:7315-11056 GCF_001527695.2 Protobothrops mucrosquamatus | reverse complement strand
CCAGTTTCAACTTTTGTCACCAAAAGGAAGGAAGGAAATATCACTTTGGATGCAACATTTTGTTTTCTAGTTATTGTGCTTCCAGTAAAGGACAAAAATATTGGGAGTATGGGGGTCAACTGTGACCAGATTCAATTTGTCACTTTTCATTCAATCATTACATCAAACCAACTTGATGATTCAAATCAAATTGGAAAATCGAGTCACAATTATGTAATGGTTTTATCAGACATCTCAAAACTGTTAAATATTTCAAACCAGTTTCTCCCCCTATCCCAAGTCCTCTCTGCATGCAAAAAGAGGCATCCAAATTGATAATCTGATTACTTTTCAAAATTGACTTAAAAAGTGGAAATGATTTAGAGATTCATTTAAATCCATTTTGATTCAAATCTGTATGACCAAAGAAAATGCTATAAGCCTGGAATATGTATTTTCTGTTCATCATGTTTCCATTATTTCTTTTATACCATGGCTAGAATAAAAAGATAGAAATGGGAGGTTTTCCCTTTGGAATTCTATCTAATCACCCCTCCCCAAAGAATTTCTCTCTTACTTTACATTTTAGAAACAAGTAAATGAATCCCGGTTCTCAAACCATGTTTGCTATGTGACTTACTTCAGCAGTAACAACTAACTGAGAGGCCTTTTTGATGGGCTCATCTGATTCCCAATTAGTTTGGGTTACCCCACACATTTTGGGGGCCTCATCCTCTTTTTCTACATTTTCATATTTGAAGACTGCATGGGCTTCACTGTCAGAAAACTTCAAAGGTTCAATAAGGTACATCTCCCCTTGAAGCTTGAAATGTCCTCTGTAAAACAATGTGGAAAAGGGTGATCAGAGATGGAGAAGCAATACAAGAGAATATTGTTAGTTCAGAGATAACCTGCATTGATGATATTACCTAGTTGGGTAACGAAACTCAGCTCTGAGACCCATTTTTAACTAACCAAGTCAACATTCCCTGTGTTTCTGAATCCCTTCTTAACACTCACTGAAATTTTTATTTTCTTTCCTCAGCACTCATATCCCTTTCTCATACTTCTCAAAGATATAGCTATGATCAGAAAGGTATAAGAAATTGCACACACTCAATACAACCACGAAATATCTGTACAGTATTTGTTTGGAGATAGTTTGGCGTGGAATCCAATATTTCCTAGGATTTTTTTAAAAAATGCTATTTGAAAGATTCTGTTTTTGTGTAAAACTTTATCTCATAAGAGTGAAATACTTTATATTTATCATATATAGATGACCAACAGATAAAACCCAAGAATCATAACTAATTATGATAAAAAGGGAAAAATATCACTGTTCTAAAATATCTAAAAGGAATTACAGGAACTACTGCAATTTACTTTACAAAGTATAGAACAGTATTTGGCTGTGGTCAAGGAAATAAAATCAGATTGATCTGATAGCAATTTAAGATAAGAGTCACAATGACCAGGATATTTAATAAAGAAGGGAAATAAGAATTCTTGGCAAGTATCTTCATAGAAAGGGCAATGCAGAATAACATGAGTAACACTGAAGAATAACAGTGCAGACTAACAAGGAGCTGAAGGTTAAACATATGATGAATGGTTGAAGGAACTAGGTACATTCAGGCTAACCACAAGAAGGGGTAGAGATGACATGATAGTCTTTCAATATTAAAGGGGCTGTCACAAAAAGTATGGGACAACCTATTCTCCAAATCACCTGATGGCAGGAGAAGAAGCAATGGATGGAAAGTAATCTAGGAAAGAATCAACTTAGAACCAAGGAGAAATTTTCTGACAATTGAAACAATTAATCAGTGGAAAGGTTTACATTCAGATGTTGTGAGTGTTCCATCACTACTGCTTTTTAAGAAGAGATTGACAGCCATTTGTCTAGAATGATATAGGTCTCCTACTTGAGCAGGAGATTGGACTAAAAGACCTCCAAGGTCCCTTCCAATGCTGTTATTCTGTCATTCTGATTTTCCTTTATTATTCTGTTGTTATTCTGCTGTGTTCTATCTTTTCATTTATTCTTCCACTGCATGGACAGAGTCTCTGTTCAAATGGGGTCTTTTAGTGTCTTCCTTCAGTGACAGATGTTGAGAGGATGTTGATTCTGACTAATGAAAAGGACCTTCTGAATTATGGGATCTTTATGAGGCTAAGATATCTAGCTGGTTCGAGAAGGTGTGCAAAGTGGCTCAAGAAAATGTTTCTGGGTAGAACTAAAGAGTCTGCTTGCCTCTTCCTGTACACTTTCTAGCAAGGTATGCATTTTGAAACCTATTTATCTTCTCTACCTGTAACATCACCTCCTGTATGTAAAGGAGACAGGGGCTTGGAAGCTCCTTTAGACAGATCTGATTTAATTCCCTCCTGTCTCTACTGGCTGGCAGCAGTTCTTCTTGGTATTCAACCAAAGTCTTTTTTAATTCTGCAGAAGTCTTGGATCACACCCAACTCATTTGCATGAAAAACTGATGTCCTTCATTTTAACTGTGACAACTCCAAGAGCAGTATATTATTCTTAATACAATAAATAAAAGATTAGAGACTATCTTACTTCAAACCATTGCATGCACTGATGCTTGCAGTTGAGTCAGCATCATTCTGGATGCGTCCATGATAATAGCAGTGATCCTGGAGGGAGACAAGAGGACTACACTGGTTAAAGCTGGTCTGCAGTGTGATTTGATGAGCAGAAGTACAGTTCCAATGTATTCCACCAGATCAAGGAAATATTAAGACAGCAGTTATTCAGAAAACTTTGATTCAGGTGGACAGAAGACCTACTTAATATTGATTGTTGCAAAATGAACATAGGATAAATGCAATTCTCCATAAATCAAGTCACACTGCAGGGGGAGTCCTACTGATGGCACAAAGCTAAGAACTTTTGGGCAGACAACCAACATACAAATATAAAATGTTCTCTTGGAGGTCAACTCTAGTGCTGAACCACAGGATTTGCTGAAGAAACTTTCAGACTTTATGGTTGTCCTATGTTCTGAAATTTTACCATAATGTATGAAAAATTCCACATTTACTAATGATATCAAATAATCATTATTTCCTTGAGCGCACACAAGGAAAGTTTCAGAATATACAGAGAGATATAATTCCTAGCATTATCTGGAAGCAGGATCCATGTAGACATTAAAATCAAGAGATTTCTGTTTCACACTAAATAGGAGCAATTTGTATGACCTTTGGAGATATTTTTGGGAGACAGAGGATACACTTTTAGATCAATTTGGGGGCAAGGAGCCAAGGATTTCACAAAGCATGTTAGTGCTGTCACATTTTTGCAGTTGGCAAGGCAACGTTCTGGACCATTTTAATGTGAAAGATATTTTATGGATTTCTGTATAGGAGCAAAGTGAATTGTTATCACTTTTGGTATTACTAATAAAAGACTTTGCATGTATCCCTGTAGTCTGGCTTAAAAATGAAAATATAAATCTTATAAACCTGATGTTCTCATAATAAATCTATTTGTGAAACTCACTCCCCAAAATGTTGGCTTTTAACCAGTAGGAAACAACTCAATGATTGAAATACTGCCATGGTAATTCAATGAGTAAAACAAGCTGGGTATAACAATCTATATATCCTTCTAAGAGCATATCAATATAAGATACTTCATACATATATAGCCCTTCTTTTTTGAGTAGCCTGATCTCATTCTTATATATTTGTAATATTGTGCACAAACATTTGCTTCAATTTACTTCCTAAAAGCAACAC
>NW_015395019.1:3351-5833 GCF_001527695.2 Protobothrops mucrosquamatus | reverse complement strand
ATTTGCATAATATTTTTATTCATATCTTGATTTACATGTCAAATGGAACACCATTGATAATACCCACATGGCATTCTTTTTAAAAAGTGTTGGGAAATCTGGGCTTATGTAGGCCATGTACACTTTCGGGACTTAATAGGAGATGACATTTCCTGCCTTTCATGTTTTAACATAATTAATTCTGATGTAACTTGAGCAGCGATGTTGGTCTTGTAGGCAACGTTACTCAGATTGACGGAGTATCTGTGAAGCAGCATAAGCAATCATTTTTAAATCTTTGTAATATTTCATAACTAACCTAGTTAATTCAAGTGATAGAAGGTTATGAACCTTGAATGGTTCAACTTTGTTTAAAATTGTAATGTTCCATCAGTGTCCCATAGGAGAGCAGGAATAAAAAAAAAATCTCAATTCTGAGGTAAGATATAATTAACATGCTCAATATCTATATCCACTTTTCGTACACAGTAACATTTAATTTAGTTTTAATTCCAAACAAAAGAATGCAATTATTATTTCTCTTAGATTGTGTCCAGGAATATACATTTTCCACATCGTCCAAGTAAAGTTAAGAAAAAGTCTGAGTTAACATACTTATTTTTTTCCAGGTGAAGGACCACTGGCTCTCCATTCACTTTAAATTCATATTGCATGGTGTCTTCATACTGAAAAGCAAAGAGTTCAGGGTTTACTTCTTAAAAAATTAGGCAAATAAAATGTGTACCCTCTTAACAACTCTACACCTGTATCAATTTAAATCTAATGAATAACTTGCCATAGCCAAATTATTCATTAGATTTAGAGTATTTCATCTGGTGCTTTGAACTGTAAGATCTTAAATTACCGGTAACTTTCCTGCATAAATTCAAGATCTCATTCTCTAATTGAACATCTTGGTGAATGAGGTTGAGCTGGGACAGAGAGATGGACTCAAAAGTCATCCAGTGATAGACTTGAATCTGGTTCTTAGAACTAATCTTGAGCTGTGACCACTATACCATCTTCACCTAGAAACACAACTTTTATATTTCAAAGTGATGCATTCTGGGAAGCTAGAAAGGATAATTTGAAATCTTATGGTTCACAGTTGTCACAGCTTTTATGAAGGATAACCAAAGAGCATAAAAAAGAAAAGAAATCCCTCAAAGTTACCTATTAATAGCAAATTTATGTTAGGCACAGGTAACCAGATCCACACATGTAGAATTTAAATTTACAGTACTTTACTGTATTCTGCCTATAATACAGGAATCTCCCTAGACTGCTTCCCTTCTCCTCAGAACAGATAAATAAACTTTAATGGAATTTCCTGGGGTAGTGGAGGATGTCAGTCCTAGATCTGTTGCAGCTATGAAATGACTCATGGCTAATTCCCTACTTGATCCCTCCTCACTGTACGGCTGGGTGTCTCCCAACACTTTGTTAGTTATACTAATCTATTAATATTAGGGAAATCTGTTTGTAAATTGCCAGGAGTCTCCTCAATTTTGTGTGTATTGGGAGGCCATATACATTTGTTTAATTAATAAATAAATAATGCAAGAAGGAACGTAGATTGCAATCCAAAATTCAGATAACCGTTAGATGGCAGAAAAGGAATATCAAACTTTCTGTGGGCTGACAAGAAATAATTTGTTGATGAAACAAAGATCTTTTTCTTACCTTTGGCTGAACTGCTCCTTTGGGCAATGCAGTGAGTTTTTGTGGATACACGACTTCATAATCATTAACGTTCCCAGATTCCAGAATTATAGAGCTCCCTTCGTAAGGAAAAAGAAAAGATTTGGTTTACTTTGGGATGTTATTCTACCATTTTCACATCCACAACACAATTTGTTATTCAGTTCTCAGTGAAGAATGGAATCTTTTTCTAGTGGGACACAGCACAGAAATCCAGAGTTTCTCTGGGAAGGCAATTTGCTGAATCATGTTTGGGAGCTGGAAATCTAACTAGAGGCATTGCTTTGGGCAGGTGCAAAAGAAACATTTTTGGAGCTTGAATAATCAGAAATAAATAAATAAATAAATAAATAAATAAATAAATAAATAAATAAATAAATAAATAAATAAATAAATAAATATAAATAAATAAATATAAATAAATAAATAAATAAATAAATAAATAAATAAATAAATAAATAAATAAATAAATAAATCTCAACCAATCTGGAAGTTTGTGCACTGAGTGATAAGAATAACACCAGAAATTGTAAATCAAAATATTCTGATTCACACTATTCAGTAAACCATACTGCATTACGGTTTAGCATATCTATTAGTCAAAAAGCTAGACAAACTTAGCTTTCTATGCAAATGCAGCTTATTAGGAATTCCCTTCAGTTGAACTGCTATTTCACTGCCATCCTAATAGTTTTACTGACTTTCCTTTCTTTCATTTTTAAAAGAATCTATGGACAACCCACAGCATCATAATTATCACAGGAACTCCTAAGAACATATAAATAATGAAGTGATTTCAGAA
>NW_015395019.1:0-1868 GCF_001527695.2 Protobothrops mucrosquamatus | reverse complement strand
AGAAACCAGCATTTGTACCTGATGCTCCCAGAATCATGGGAAGCGTTCAACTCCATCTACTAGCAAGCAAGCTTACTATTCCTCTCTTGCTTAGAGCACAGAATAAGCAGCAATTTCCCTTCCATCTCCCTTTCTTCTTTCCTATATTGTTCTCCATAAATTACTTCTGGTAAGGGCAAGCCCATCTTTCATTGCTATTTAAAACAAAACAAAAACAAAAAGGGCTACCACAGTGAGTCTCTAACCCTTAATTGTGTTTGGCAACTTCTGAATCAATTATCGTTATTTGTAATGATATGTGGGAATGACTTTAGCGACAGGAAGAAGAGCCATAGACTGGTCAACTGGCATGGAAAAAGTATCTCAGCCCACAGAAGGAAGGAGAACTTGGGAAGAATTTCAGAAGGGAACCTCCCTGGTTTTCTGCAGAGTAAAAGGAAAGGAGGGAAAAAATAATTTAAGATAATTCAAAATTTTGCATTCAGAAAAGTTAATGTCATATTATGTTAAGTACAGTTTGAAGATTCTCTGCAACCACAATAGCACTAGCTTTTGTTTGTCTGAATATTACGCATGTTTAATTATAGGATGTCTAATTGATCTATTGAAAGAAAATTAAAACCGAAAACACTTTATTTTTCTTTAACATTTTGCTTTCTGAAATTTTCTTGCCACAAACTCTGTCTCTCTCTGTCCTCTTCAGTCTTCTAATCCTTTTTTAAAAAAACTCACATCACTGAAAAACTTGAACATGCTTTTCTTCAGAAGATCTTAGAACTTTTTTTCTTAGGATCTGCTAGGCTTGACAAAATTTAAGCAAATACCAAGAAACCATTTATGTAACTTTAGAACAAATGCGATCCTTAACAGCATTTGTTTGCTAAATCTGTAGAAACTGAAGTGGAGCAAATTTTGGTTAATTGTCAAAAATAATACCCCAAACAAAACCAACAACATAGCAATCTGTTGAGTGCAATAGTCTTTTAGCAGTAAGAATCTGAACAAGGGAACCAAAGAGAACATCTTACCTTGATAAGGAAAGACTGCTAAGCATATGGTTACCAAGAGAACCTGGATCATTTTGGAGGCTGGATTTGGCTGGAAGACAGGCAATCTCTTCCTGCTTTCAAGCCAACCTGACCTCTTCCTCTGTTGACTATGAGAAGCAAGGAATGAGTCCTTCAGCTTCATTCATGCCCTCATATGAGAAGGTGTTTGCTAAAGGATTTGCACAAATTCTGAGTTGTAACAATACTACTGGAGGGCAGTTTTCCAGCTGGCTTAGCGCATGTCACTCCAAAAATGACAGCTGAAAGTATTCGTTCAAGGCATCCCCAAAGGAAAAGCCCAAAGGAAGCGATTAATTGGTCACAGCAGACCTTTCCCTGGCTCACCTGTTAATACAACTAAATTTGGGACCTCTGGTGCATGGGGTCTTAAATGCCAAGAGTTGGTTTTTACAGTATTTTGTGAGTAAGAGGCACTTTGGGAGCAATCTGGAATCCTTTCAGTATTGCTAGCATTGACTGAATCCATGTCAATGCATTTGCCTAAGGGATCCCTGATTTCAGGAAAGGGGGAAAAAAAACCCTTTGTGCCACAATAGATTTCTCACTTTGTAGAGAATTCAAGAACTTTTGTTATCTCTTCATATAGTTCCTTCAATAATTCCTCCATTTTTTGAAACAAGAGATTTATATGTTGATACAAATGTCAGCTGCAGTAATATGCATTCAGATTGAGGACAATCAGTGGGAAGGCTTGCTTTCAGAACTTGTGGGTGCTCCAAGATGGGAAGTTTTTCAGAAGAAATTGGACAACCCTTTGCCTGGAATGGTATAGGATCTCCTGTTTCAGCAGGGGGCTAA